>NW_022196904.1:49256021-49257159 GCF_008632895.1 Mastomys coucha | reverse complement strand
TATGTTGTGGCTTCATTTTCATTAAACTCTAGAAAGTCTTTAATTACTTTCTTTATTCCTTCCTTGACAAAATTATCATTGAGTGTTGTTAAGCTTCCAAGTGTATGTGGGCATTCTATCGTTTATTTTGTCATTGAGGAGCAGCCTTAGTCCATGGTGATCTGATAGGATACAAGGAATTATTTCAATCTTCTTGTATATGTTGAGACCTGATTTGTGACCTGATTTGTGATCAATTTTGGAGAAGGTACCATTAGGTGCTGAGAAGAAGGTATAACCTTTTGTTTTAGGATAAAATGTTCTATAGATATCTGTTAAATCCATCTGTTTCATAACTTCTGTTAGTCTCACTGTGTCCTTGTTTAGTTTCTGTTTCCATGATCTGTCCATTGTAGAGAGTGGAGTATTGAAATCTCCCACTACTAATGTGTGCTGTGTAATGTGTGCTTTGAGCTTTAGTAAAGTTTCTTTTATAAATGTAGGTGCCCTTGCATTTGGAGTATAGAGGTTCAGAATTGGGAGTTCATCTTGGTACATAATAACTTTGATGGATATGAAGTGTCCCTCCTTATCTTTTTTGATTACTTTAGGATGAAAGTCGATTTTATTCAATATTAGAATGGCTACTCCAGCTTTTTTTGGGGGGCCATTGGCTTGGAGAATTGTTTTCCAGCCTTTTATTCTGAGGTAGTGTCTGTCTTTGTCACTGATGTGGGTTTCCTGTATGCAGCAAAATGTTGGGTCCTGTTTACTCACCCAAACTGATAGTCTATTTCTTTTTATTGTAGAGTTGAGTCCATTGATATTAATAGATATTAAGGAATAGTAGCTGTTGCTTCCTGTTATTTTTGTAGTTAGAGCTGGCATTCCATTCATGTGTCTATCTTCTTTTAGTTTTGTTGGAAGATTACATTTTTGCTTTTTCAGGGATGTAGTTCCCCTTCTTGTGTTGGAGTTGTCCATTTATTACTCTTTGAAGGGCTGGGTTTGTGGAAATATATTGTGTGAATTTGGTTTTGTTATGGAATACTTTGGTTTCTCCATCTATGGTGATTGAGAGTTTTGCTAGGTATAGTAATCTGGGCTGGCATTTGTGTTCTCTTAGGGTCTGTATGACATCTGTCCAGGATCTTCTAAC
>NW_022196904.1:49214593-49255489 GCF_008632895.1 Mastomys coucha | reverse complement strand
AGTGCTTCTACTTGTTTACTTGTGATCTCCTGCAATTCTTTATGGGATTTTTTTGTTTCCTCTTTAAGAGCTTGTATCTCTTTACCTGTATTCTCCTGTATTTCTTTAAGGGAGTTATTCATGTCTTTCTTAAGTTCCTCTATCAGCATTGTGAGATATGATTTTAGATCCAATTCTTGCTTTTCTGGTGTTTTGGGATATCCAAGACTTGCTGTAGTGGCAGTACTAGGTTTTGATGAAGCCAAGTAGTCTTGGTTTCTGTTGGTAGGATTCTTGCATTTGCCTTTCGTCATCTCTTGATTTTTGGTGTTAGATGTTCTTAGTGTCTCTGACTAGAGCTTGTCCTGGCCCTGCTGCCCTGCAAGGCCCCTGCGACTCGTGGGGCCTGTGACTCCCAGCTGGCTGCTCTGGTCTTAGAAACTCACTGAAGAGAAAATGGTGGCTCTCACCAGAGTCTCTGGTTTAAGGTGCTCCCTGGAGGTAGGCCCTCCACTTGCAGGGAAGGGGCAGAGAAGGACGCAGATCCAGGTCTGTCACTTGGAAGCTGTGGGATCCTGTACCTGCAGCCTTGCAGCTCCCCTGGGACTCGTGGGGCCTGTGCCTCCTGGCTGGCTGTTCTGGTCATAGAAACTCACCGGAGAGAAAATGGCCCACTTTCAAGTTTTAATTATGTTAGATATATGAATGTACCATAATCCATTATGAAAAAAGTCTAATCTTTAAAATAAAGTTTATAGTCATTATCATTTAATTAAGGGAAGAACATTTTAACTCTTCTGGGCATGTAGCTTAGTGGAACAATGCATTCTTTGTTTTCATGGTTGCCTAATTTCAACATCAAATACCCCCAAACAAGAGTAAATTATATATTCTTTAAAAAGTATTACAATAAGAAAATAATCTCAGATTGATCACATTTTGTTTTCTAAAAAGAGCACACTGAGGCATGTTTTTTGTATGTATTGGTTGAGGCTAATGAAACTTTGAGCCACAAAGACAGGCACTTGGTTGTCTTTTTCTGAAAATTATCTTAATAAATGTTAATAGCTATCCATGCCGTGTGATAATTGGTAGGTTTCTTTGTTCATGTCAAATTCTTTTCCAGTCTATTTAATCTTAGCATACTATTTACATATAACATCGTGTGTTATACATATTATATATTATGTTACATTTCTGTTTGCATTTATTATAATGCACACTTTGGTGGCATTGTCATAGACTTTTCTATCCCTATGTTGGAGACATACCTACTGATTTTGACAGAGAATGTGCACTATGCAACAGTTATACAGTCTTTTCTGCAAGCTCTGCATACTCCCAGTGCTTCAATATCTCTTCCTGAGAATGCAGGATCACTGTGTTCCTAGTATCTTTCTTCTGATACAAAGCAAATCTTTACTGACTTTGGCAGCACATACTTTCAGTGGGAAGAAAATCTGGAATGATTGAGAGAAAGAGATGCCAAGGATGACTAAGTGGGAAGGCACTCTATTCTAAAATCATTCTTCCTTTGCATTTTCTTCCAACCATGGGATGTTTCACTATACTTGCCAGTCCATAGGGAGAGGATAGATGCACCAAATTGCTAAAATGACCAATGATATCAATTAAGGTGGGAAAGAGGTTAGGCAACCCATAGGAAAAGTCGAGATATCTCTAGGACAATGGAGACATGGCTAACTTCTTTGTTATCTAAAGGAAAGTGCTTTAACAGTAATAACAGAAAGAAGTGAGCTTAGGGTGTACCGGAGATTCTTGTAGCCAGGAAACTGGAAGGCTAGGCTCACTGAGCTGGAGGAGACCTGGCATTACCTCAAGACCTTAAATTAGAGTTCAAAAAATTGAGCTCAGAAAGGCCCAAAAACACCAGAGGGACCTATACCACAAAGTCTTGGACATAGTCATCTATGGTCCCAGCTACAAGTCCAAGCCCCACTACATGTTGCTACTCAGGGAGACCTAAGCACCCTAGCTACTGCATAAAGCTGCTCTTCACTTCTGTGCACAGAAGTGATGGACCATTGCTAACTTTCAGCACCTATGGCCAGTCCCTGGCCAGAATTTTGAGGCAACACTTGAAACCTTGGACAGAATCTCTAGAAAAACCCTTCATGTCTAGAACTTTGGAAAGCCCCTTAATAGTATGAGTGTGTGTGTGTGTGTGTGTGTGTGTGTGTGTGTGTGTGTGTGTTTAGGTGTTTGTGTTTGTGTATATGTGTGTTCATGCATGTATTAATATATGTATGTACGTATGTATGTATGTATGTATGTATGTATATATGTATGTATGTATATCTTGCCCTTCCTGATAAATACCTTCATATCTTGGCCTTGGCACCTCAGCTAGTGAGTGATTTTTAGCATTCATTCCACTTGCTTAAGAAACATAACATGTTCCTAGTCAAATAACACAAAATCTCACAAGAATGGAGAAGCATGATTGTACAGTTTTATATGACTTGTAGGCTTATACCATCACTCAAGTGTTATCAAAAATTATTAATCTTAGATATAAGAGAATGTTCTTATATGAATGTAACATATGTGCTATTCATAAATTATTAACCTGATAGAGGAACATGTATATTATTTTCTGTGTATGTGGTTTATGTTCGTGTGTGTGTGTGTGTGTGTGTGTGTGTGTGTGTGTGTGTGTGGAATTCATGTGGAGGCAGAGGTCCATATCAAGAGTCTTCTTCAATCGTGCCCTACCTTGCTTCTGGAGGTGGGGTCTCTCACTGAGCATGAAATTTATCAATGTGGCCAAGCTGGCTGGCCAGCGAACTCTAAGTTCCTTCTTTCTGCTTCTTCTAAAGTAGGATTATATACATGTACCTTCATACTCAGATTTTTCTGTGGGTTTTTGGAATTCAAACTTACTTCCTTATGCTTACCTGACAAACACTTTATTAACTAAGCTGTCTCGCCAGCCCATGCACATATGACTTATTACTATGCCCAATGTAGAGCACATATATTAGGCTCATAATAATAAATCTGAATAAAAATTAGTGGTATAAACTTAAATAAGTTTCAGACAAAAATCTTTACTGAATGAATTATTTGATAAATAAACATAAAAATTTGTATGTTAGTTAAGGAAAAATGGTTGGCCATGGAGCTAACCTTTCAGTGCCTTTCAGTCCAACAGCCAAAGAATCAGGTAGAGATAACTAAAGAAATCATAGTGCTTTCACCAAACATCTAGTACATGGATCTGGGCCATCATTTTTCATGTCATGGTAAGAATTGAAGAGCCTAGTTAAGGTGGAAAGTTGTACTATAAGACTAATTCAGGAATGGTGTTAATACATTTAAGCAGCCCCCAAAACAGACTGGCTCTTTAGTTTAATGTAGTGTTTGTAGGGTTTCTTGGGGGTCTGAGTTGGTGACTGCTTACTTGTTATCATAAGCATTGTTTTCATAGCTCTCATTCAAATCCTGTAACTTTTTTGAACCTCTGCTTCCTCAGTGTCCCAAATCCTCTTCATTATCTGATTCATCTGAATCCTATCCCTGAAGCATGTTTCTGTGTTTTCTATCCCCACTCATCTCTCCATCCAGGCATAACTCAAATACCAGAATCTTGTCTTATGAGCTTTGTAGAATAGGGTCTGTTCTGGTAGAGAAAGGCCTTCTATTCTGTGCTTCCCTGAGACACAGATTTCCCCCACCCTTCCTAGTCCACTTAAAAGTATTCATGTGTAATCTCATCTATGTGCAAGATATTTTAAAAAATCAGTTTTATGAGCTCCAATTTCCTCCCTCATACCTCACTTCTTTTTCACTTCTCACATTCTCATGCATCCTCTGCAAACTTACACAGATTCAGTGATTCCCTGGGAATTACACATACCCTTTCCTCATGTTCTGGGACAGCTGGATACTGAGATGTGCCAATCTGAAGTAACTTAACACTGTAACTTCCCTCACTGTGGCAAGAGGGAGATTCATGGAGATGTTATTTATGTTTGTGTTCATAAATGAACAATGATGGACAAGTAATTTTTGTCTTGCTTTGAAAATCCCTGTCAGTATTATAACTCTGTGATGAATCAGTTACTAATGTAGGAATTATATAAGTTCATCTCACACATTCCTGCAAATTATACAAGTAGAACCATAAAGTAAATGTCCTCAGCAACTAAATGGGAAAACATCTTTCCTTGACGTATAGTAGCAGCTGACGATGGTGCTATGCTATTGATAAACAGGATGCAGATACACGACACTGATCTAATGGGGTAGGTAACAAGAATGAACATATTTCAGCCTTCAGATGTGGGATTTGAGGAAACAAAGTCTAACTAGATTAAAAAAAAAAAAGCAAAGAAAGACTATTCTGAACATTTTGTAGCAAGAAAGCCTGACATTAAAATTCCACTGGGCAGAGACTAAAGATAGAGGAATAGGAAATTAATATTATGGAAAGATTATAGGTCTAGGATTGTTCTTATTGGCAGCTGTTAACCTGAAGAGGGTTTAAGTAAGATAACTAGAGGCAGGTTATGTAACTGGTCAGATACATGCATATAGTTGTAGTCAGCGCTAAGTTGGAAGCAAGAACAACCCAAAAGAAGCTTTTGTAATTAATTAAGGCCTGGTTGGTGAAGGTCATTGTAATGAAACTGATAGACTGTCAACAATCCAGCTCCCAGTAAGTCTGCACAAAGCAAAATGGCTGCGTGTGTATGTGTGTTTTCGTGTGTTTTCGTGTGTGTGTGTGTGTGTGTGTGTGTGTGTGTGTGTGTGTGTGTGTGTGTGTGTGTGTGTGTATGTGTGTGAATATTGCCTGGTAAGTCTTTTTAGTGATGTTTTTGTTTGCTTTGAAAAGTGGGTGGGTGGATCGGGGGAGGTTCCCTCACTCTGTGGCCTAGGTTGGACTCAAACTTGCAATGAAGCTCAAGCTAGCCTCAAAGTCACAGTTAACATCCTGATTCTTGTCTAGTACAAGAATTAAGAGCATGTTCCACCATTTCTGGACATGCACATTGAAAATGTCCTGTGATAATCTTGCACTGTTATGATTCTTCTGGAGCATAGATTTGTTTAACAAATTAGATGCATAAAGGGTTTTGCATTGTATTTCCAGTGTTGTTCTGATTGTCAGTTAATGTAAGGAGGTAGAAGACAAGGACAGTTTGTTTGAGTATGCATGCACAGACACATGCATGCGTGTGTGTGTGTGTGTGTGTGTGTGTGTGTGTGTGTGTGCCAGCTAGTTTGTAGACAAGATGTTAAGGATCTTTCATTCACATGTTTAACTATGTTTTGAACCCAATTTGGAGACTAAATGGTAAAACATCTATTTTCCATTCTTCAATAATTTATAGGCAAAGGGAAAGACAGAATGAGGGATTGCTGCTATCCAGAAGGGAAGTGCTAGGAACTGGTGTGTGGTCAGTAATCCCAATGATAAGACATGTGTCTATGTGAAAAACAGAAAAAATAAGGCATTAAGATTTGGCACAAAATCTATGGCCCAGTACAAGTAAAAACTCATGACTCTTTGATCAAAACTACTAAGAATTTTATTGATATAGTGGCTCCTGCCTTTAATCCCAGCACTTGGGAAACTTAAGCAGGAGAAATTACTGCAAGGCTGAGATAAGCCTGGATACAGAATGAGATACAAGCCAATTTAGTTACAGAATGTGCCCGGTCTCATTAAAACTAAAACAAAGATCAAAAAATATTTCTAGGAAAGGGTAGCAGATGGCTGATGCAAGAAAAAGGTCCTATGTCTTGCTGTCTAGCTAGCACATTCTCAATGAAAATAATTCAGCAGAGTGTGCACCAAGCACCATAGCAGGTAACAGAGGTTCCACTCAGCATGAACACCTACCAGCTGAGTAGGAACAAGCATGGTGAAGTTGGACTCTACAGTATTCTTCATGTAAGTGTTTAACTCTAGGGATGTTTAGCTATCAGTTATGGTATCAGTATTTCTACTCAGAAGTGTATGGAGACAACCCAAAAGAAGCAGGGTGACACTGAATCCCACTCTTGGGTAAAAATCTGTTTACCTCTGAAAGTCTCCTAGTTTTCATCCAGTGGTATAGGAGCTGTTCATAGATATTATGAGAGGTGTGACAAGAACAAAGATGAAGTCTTAGGTTTCAATTGGAGTAAGTAAACCATGGTAAAGTTTAACTTACAACCTGATAGCTACCTATAAAAACTCAGGAAGTGACTTTCTTGTATTTTCTGTTTGTTCTGATGATAATATTCTTTTGTTATTAATTGATTGATTGATTGATTGTGTGTGTGTGTTTGCATACATGCATGCATGTGTGGACATATGTGTGGTATATGTGGCATGATTCTCTGTTGTGGGTGTGTGCATCTGTCCACATGCAGACTGAAGTGAACTCAGAATATTCGGTATTTTCCCCTGCCACTCTGCACCTTATTTTTAATGGCAGGGTTTCTCATTGAATGAGAAGCTTTCCATTGTATCTAGGTTGGCCATTGAGTTCCCAGGATCTGACCATGCAACTTCCCACTCACCAACACTGAGATGACATGCTGTGATTTTATCTGAGTGCTGGAACTTGAACTTAGGTTATCTTGTTGCAAAGCACGTTCTCTTACCTACCAAACCATATCTCAGTTCCACTCAGCATGTTCAATACATTTTATTATCTAATAATGTGAATGCAATCAAACTGGAAAATCATGGAACATACTTACCAGAAGAACATAGTTGACTATGGCGTTCACTCTATATTGTAAAAATAGGCTGAAAGAAACCTTATATCTTGTTTGTGCTGATAGAAAAAGCTGTGAGACTTTGCATGCATTTTTTACCCACTGACTTTACTCAATAATTACCAGGCAGCAGTTTTCCTTTTAAAGATTCCTGGGTACTAATTGAAAGCACTAGAATGAGACTCTGGTATAAAAAGAATAACTCTGCATTTCACATGGCATGTATAGTAAACCATGTAAAAGAAATATAAAAATACTTGGTTTTTAATATCACTAAACTAGCTAGCCAAATTCTGTTTATTAACAGCCTCTAGCAGATAATTCATGATATAAAAGACAGTGGAAACAACAAAACCCAAACATTATTCCTTCCCATCTGACTTACAGTCCAGATATTTGCAAAGGCTCATAAATAATTAATTCTTATTCAGCCATTTGATATCAGAGGACTGGAGTTTGCTGAGGACAAGAAAGGTAAATATTATTTTGAAGCTCTAATAGGATTATTATTTGAACTCAGATTGACTGTTTGTGCGGGTAGCCGACTCCCCTCTTAGGTGGATGTGAAGTCTGTTCAATAGGAGGATATTCATGCCTCATACTGAAAATTGTCAAAACTCAAGGCCAGGAGATCATAGGACCAAGGGGGGAAACCCGTTTTCTGTTTGTTGTTTGTTGTGCTATTTCCCTCCACCCCTTTTTTTGTGGGGATAGTGGTGCTCCTTCCCTTACTCCTCCTTCCCCTCTGTATATACAATATGAATGGACATGTGGAAGCCAGAGGAGGATATCAGTCATATATGGCCATCCTCAGCTTTTACAGAGGTGCTGAGAGCCAGGTTCTCATGAGCTCAGAACAGATATGGTTGCCTGCTTAAAATCAAGCCATTTGAAAATTCTAGCAGAGATGGGGCAGGGGTAGGGCCTCATGAGCCTCCCCCAACAGAGAAGCTGTTTGCAGTTGATGGCTACTAGGGAATAAAGAGTCACTTTTCTTTGGAGGGTGGCTGATGATCTTTTGCCCCAGTAGATAACTCTCATACACCTGTTCATAAGGGCAGCACTAATTATACTCAGTAGGTTTATGAAAGTATGTGTTAATAACACATGAAGTTGGGAGGTATACTGTTTCAGGCAGGGGAAGTTAGAGAGAGGAATTGAGTAAGTAAATAAGGTTAAGATAAATTGTATTGCATTTAGATATGAAAATTTCATAACATATAAATCATTTAAAGATATAAAATATTTTAATTAAATTTCTTTATAGCTGATACATAAAAATATAAAGTATTATATATAATAATTGAGTTACTAGTGATGTTTTTATACAGCTAAATCAAGTTAATCTATCTATGACCTCAAAGTTTGACCATCAAAATGAGAACCATGTTGAATTACTGTACATCATGAAGTTCATTGCCACAGTGTTACAGAAATACTCTATGGAATGTAGTATGGTAGTGACCCAAAACTTGCATCTTTTTTCTAGGCTATTCTACAGTACATCACCTATTACAATCTTCTAATTCACCTACTCCTCACTTTGTACAATCTTCTAATTCTCTACCTTCTATTTATCTGACCATCCTCAGTTTGGAATCTGATCATTTAGATAGGAAAGTTCCAAGGTATATAAAAGCAAGCATTGAGACTTGGAAGTGGATAAATGTGTTTATGATTCCTGCCTCAAGAAGGTTGTATGCCTCAATGATATAGAAAGATATATGTGTCTATTCTCAGGAGTGTTCTGGTGTGAACTGTGAATTGGAAATTGCTGAATGTAGATCCCAGGAGTATCTCCATGATGCCAAGTATCAGGATGCTTTGGAGACTTACTTCTGTGACCATGTACATAGATTCCTTGAGGACCACTGTGAACTTATAATGTGAAAATCATCAATTTTGATGAATGTACCAGTCTCCTTGGATGGAGGAATAAACAACTACTTTGACTACACAGATAGTAGATACACAGGGACACGCTGTAAAATTTTGATCCCTCTTTGCTGGTCAAAGACTTATCACAATTACACAACATATAAAGACACTGTTGGCAGATATATTTGTCACTGCTGACCTGGTTGCACAGGTGCACTGTGTGAAACAGATGTAAATGAATGCAGTAGCAACCCCTGCCAATTTGGGGGAAGGAGAGGAAATTTGCCAAATTGTCCTCAGAGAATCAACAGGGACACATTGCAGGCCTGTTTTCCTCCTTCAACTAAATTGAAGCCTCAGGCTACATTTGTATCTGTCAGCCTGGATTCACAGACAGGAGCATCTCATATTGTTTTCTGAGATGCTGACCAAAACAGATGTGGAGAGCCATAGCCTTGTCATCAATGGATCTCAGGAAGTCTTGTGAAAGAGGTTGGGGAAGGATTGAGGAACTCAGAGGGCATAGGGACTCTACAAGAACAACAGAGTCAATTACCTGAATACTAGGGGACTTCTAGAGGTTTATCACCAATCAAGGGACATACATATGCTAGACCCACCTTGTCCCTACACAAATGTGTCGCAGAAGTGCAGCTTGGTCTTCATGTAGATCCCTCAACAACTGAAATGAGGGCTTACCCTGACTCTGTTGTCTGCCTGTGCATGCTGTTCCCATAACTGGGGTATCTTTTCTGACTTCAGTGAGAGAGGATGTACCTAGACCTGCAGTGACCTGAGTTGTCAGAGTGTGTTGATACCCAGGAGGAAAATTTCCCCTTCTCAGAGATGAAGGGGAGAGGTGGTATGGAGTGAGGATGTGTATACTGGAGGGAAAGGGGAACTTTGATTAGGATGTAAAGTGAATGAATAATTAAATTAATTAATGAAAAAGAAAAAATAAAACCATCATCATTCTGTCCCCTTTACCCACCCCCCAAAAAAGGAACCACCCAGGGTAGTGTCAGGAAAGATGGTGAACTAGAAGGCTGTTGCCATATGACCTGGTAAAGGAAAGAGGTAAGGATAAGAAAAAAGTGACTCAGTTCCAAGGAGAGAAAGAAAGGAAGAGATTCAGATAGCCACATAAAGAGTAGGGATATCTCACATATGTAAAGGAACAGTAGGATGACAAAGTGAAAGAGGAGTGCAGCCAACTTGAGTCCCAACCATGTAGCCTCATCCAAAAGTGATATTTTTACTTTGTTGTATTAACAAAAGCTTTGATTTTTAAAGGTTAAATCCCTTTCATACATTTGTATACTGGAGAATCTTTTTCTTCGGATGGGTCACTTTGTTTTTCTTTTTCTTTTTCTTTTCCTTTATCTTTTTCATATACTTCTGCTCATATTCTGATTTTTACCTTCTTAATTATCTTCTTTATATTATAGTTTATATTATTTGTGCATCATCTTCATCTACATCAATCTCATTTTGACTTCAAGCTTTCTCATTGTTGTAAAAGACTTTTTAGAATTTTCTACTTTTCTTTTTCTCAAATATCTTGATCTTTTCTCCTCTTCCTCATGGCCTTCTTCTATGGTCCTCATCATCTTTTCCTTGATTTAACCTCATTTCTGCATGTCTGCCTTCTACTTGGTCTGGCTCTGTTTACCTCGATTTCCTATTTTTACATTTGCTTTAAATAATTACTTTCATAGTACACTACATTAGTTTTGTCATCTTCTCTTTTAAGGTAATTAGCTCTATGTTAGTGGATTTAATTGTTTTTTAAGAGTATTTATCTGTCTTGCACTGTCTTGGTAATATTGCTGCTTGTACAGTATGTTTCTCTTCTCTGTGCTATGTTTAGTGTTCCTGGGGGTTGAACATTCAAAAGCAGACCACTCACTAAGAAGATATATAGAAACCAATAGATAAATAGACCACAACACAGAAACTCATGAAGCATTGAGAAGCAAAGTGGAACAACTTCTCTAGAGATCACAGCTTCTCTGCTGCCTCACACTTCCACTGCCATCTAACAAGCTAATCCTGCTGTCTGTGTGGAGAATTTAACCTCAGGTACCATATCCTACTTCCCTCCAGCACCTAACTACCATCTCAGGATCCATAAATGTAGTGAGAATTTTGGTTTCTTTGAGAAACACTGGAATTTGTCTTATGGGAATATAATTTTATTTTAATGACAGGTGTGTGATGTGGGGCTGCTTCCAATTTGCATTGTGCTCTCATAAGGGAGTGATCTTTGTGAGTTACAGACAGTTTTCATGAATGTGTGACTTTTGGAATTGTGGGGACTCTTCAGAAAGTATATAAATACTAGGGCCCTGAGAGATGGAGTTGGGTATTGGTGTGGTAGATTGTTGGTTGTATGACGTTCATTGCAGTTTGTTGAGTAGTCATTTACAAAGAATAAACAAGAAGAAATTAGATACCCTAACTGCAGAGATCAAACTTGCCCCAAGGAACTCAAATCAGCAGAAAGTAGTCTAAAAATAACGCCGCTTTCCACTTTATGTCCTTTTCTTCTCTCTTACCTACTGTTACAGGGTCGAAAGAATAGAATAAGAGTGGAAGAAAGAAGAACCCACAAAGTATCTAAAAATTTGGCTATACACTTGGAACTCCTGATGAATGTCAGGTCAGAGACTACATCCGAACAACCTGAACACCTCATCTCTTATTTTCTGGCTCATACAAGAGGCTTCTGGTAAGCTCAGAAGCTATGCCTTCCCCTAGCTAAACAAGGATTACTTTAGAAAACTTTATTGAACTTCTAGTTTCACATGACTGATCTTAGTCCAGCCAAACTGATATAACACCAAGAAGAGATTCAGATGCCCATCCAATACAGAAACTCATATGAAAAAGCACAACAAAATGAATAAGCCCCAAAATAAAATGACAAGATAATGTATCACTCCCAACAATGATCAATCCCATAGTAATAGTCCAAAGTAAGAGCAACTTCAATGAAAAACCAGACAAATATTTTAAAATAATGATTGTAAATATGTTCCAGGAATTCAAGGAGATTCTTGTATGAACTTAAAGAGAACAGAAATAAACTCCTGAATGAAGACCCAGAGGATACAAATAGCTGAATGAAATAGTGAAGACCATTCATAATATGAAAATTGAATTCAACAAAATGATGGAAATACTGAAGGAAAGCAAAATAAAGGTGGAAAGAAAACTTCAAGGTGGAGGTACTGGAACCCGCAGGCCAAGTTGATAACTATGAAGAAACCCCATAAATGAGGTATATAAAATCTTTGGAAAACATGAAAAGACCAAATCTAAAAATCATGAGTGTAGAAGGAGAGAAAATTCTTGGCAAAGCTGTAGAAAATATTTTCAGTAAAAAATCATAAAATGACAGGACTTCCTGAGGAGGACTCCATTTGCCTCAGAATTAAGGCCAATAATTGCAAAGTTGGACTTCATAAATTACAAGCTTCTATACAGTTAAAGAAATAATCAATCAGATGAAAAGAACACACACAAATGAAAAAGAATCTTTGCCCACTATATATATTTGACAGAGAATTTACAGACTATAAAAAGAACAAACAATGAAGGAACTAGAGAAAGGACCCAAGGAGCTAAAGGGGTTTACAGCCCCTTAGGACAAACAACAATATGAACTAACTAGTACCCTCAGAACTTCCAGGGACTAAACCACCAGTCAAAGAGTACACATGGTGGGACTAATTGCTCCAGCAGCATGTGTATAGTAGAGGATGGCCTAGTCAGTCATCAGTGAGAGGAGAGGCCCTTGGTCCTGTGAAGGTTCTATGTCCCAGTGTAGGGGAATGCCAGGGCCAGGAAGAGGGAGAGGCTGGGTTGGTGAGCAGGGGAAGGGGAAACCAGGAAAGGGGATATCATTTGAAATGTAAACAAAGAAAATATCTAATAAAAAACAACAACAACAACAAAAAAACAAACACAAAAAATAATAAAATTAAATGGCCCATTTAAAAAAATAAATGGACCTAGACCTGAATCAAAAAGTCTCAGAAAAGTAACAAATATCTTTAAAATGTTTATCATCCCTAGCAGTTAGCAAAATGAAAAGTGAAAACAAACTTTAATATTTTCTCTTACCATAGTCAGCAAAGATCAACAAAACAGCCAACAACAAATGCTGGCAGTAATACAAAGAAATGAGAATACTTATTCACTGTTGGTGTGATTGTAACTGATATAACCACTATGGAAATCAGTGTAAAGAATTCTCAAAATGCTAACAAGCAAACAGACAAAACCCAGAAAAACTACCATAAGATCCAGCTACCTCAATCTTTAGCATATCTCAAGGAACTTGATTTCCTATTCCACAGATGCTTGCTCAGCTGTATTCATTATTGCTTTATAACAGTAGCTAGGAAAGGAAGCAACCTGAATTTTCTACAACTGATGAATGAATAATGAAAATGTTTTACAGATATGCTATGGAGTACTATTCAGATGTAAATAAAAATAAATTCATGAAATTTGCATGGACCTAGAAAAGATAACACTGAATGAGGTAACCCAGATCCAGAAAGGCAAACACTATATGATCTATCTCATTAGAATTTCCTAGTTCCAAATTTTTTATTTTAGTATTTATTGTAACCCTCCTAGAGTGAGGGCTGATTCTTCAGACACTGCCTGCCTTTCATAACCACACCTCTCTGCCCACCTCCTGCTATTTGCCAAGCCTCGCTCCTGGTTCCAGTTACATCGGAAGTCCCACCTCTACAGAGACTAAAGAAGCTGCTGATTGGGCCTATATGATGACGAACTTGGGGGCGGGGTTTTGCCTCACCTATTCTACCTGTTGGCTTGTAACAAAGAGATGATTAAATGGAAGATGACTGGGTGATCACATCTCCTGTTGTCTTATTTTTAAGGTGCCTTCCACATGGGTAAGATATAATTATGGCTAGACAATTTTCTCCTGACTCCATATTCCAGAAAACCCTTTCCTATTGTTGCTGCTGGCCGGTAACAATTTATCTTTAATTTTTTGTTTTTTTATTGGATATTTTATTTATTTATATTTTAAATGTTATCTCCTTTCCCAATTTTCCCTCAGAAATCCCCTATTCCATCCCTCTTCCTGCTTCTATAAGGGTGTGTCCCCCCACCCACCTACTCTCTCCTCCCTCCTCCCTCCTCCCCACCCTCAAATTCCACTACACTGAGGCATCATGCCTTCACGGGACCAAGGGTCCCTTCTCCCATTGATGCCTGACAAGGCCATCCTCAGCTACATATACAGCTGGAGCCATGGGTTTCTCCATGTGTACTCCTTGGTTGGTGGTTTAGACCCTGGGCCAAACTATTAAGATATGAGAATTTACCTTGATTAAATTTATTAATGTAAGGTTCCCATAATTGCTGAAGGAAGACCCAAGACTCAGATAGTATGCAAAGACAAAGAGCATTTATTCTGCAGAAACATGTAGCATGCAAGGGTTTCCAAATGGCAACACCCACAGAGACATTCAAGTTCCTTTTGTAAGAGGGACTGTTTAATTGCTTCTGAGAAAAGAGCAGACTTCTAAAACTTAGGGCACATCTGCGGGGTTATAGAGACTATTAGCAGACAGGACCCCAGGTGTTAAAACAGGAGATAAGATATTGACTGAGTTTGTCTAAACAAAACTTCAAGGATGGCTTAGTTATAGTCTAAAAGTTTTTCCATTGCCCTGCAAGCTAGTAACAAATGGTGAAAGTTAAGCTAGATAATTGTTCCTAGTGTATAAGCATGTAGGCATTCTCTGTTATAACCTCTTACTCAATTTATGACTGAATTTATGTGAAAACTCACAGTGAGGTTTTTTACTGTGTGAACACATGCCCTGAGAGCCCTCTAAGGGCAGAGATAAATCCCCCTCCCCTTTTCTTCTGAGACTTTAACTTAGAGAAGCACAGTTCCCTGCAGGGGCTTTATCTAGCCTCCTGCTGTGTCACTTTGAGGTACTAAGCAGTGGCTGCAGCTGCCAGCTTTAGAATCAACTGCAGAAGCAGAGTACCCTACACTCAGGATAGATAGTAAATGGTTCATTGTCTAGTTTCTGAGTGGAGATAAAATGAAAAATGAACTCCTCATTAAGGTGGGAAGATCCACACTAAATTGTATAGAACCATGCCATGAACTGGTGTCCCAGATAGAATAGAACAGAAAAAGTGTGGAGCATAAGCAGTCAGCACTATCCGCTTCTTTACTGTGGATTGTAGTATGGACCTAGCTCCTGAAATGGATTATGGAAATGGATTAAATGTGTTGGCATTATGAACTTGACTCAGGTTAGGATGTATTTACAGAAATATTTAACTTTATAAGGACCCAAGCTGAATGTGAGTAGTACCAACCCATGGTCCCAGGTTCCTGAGACTAAATAAAAAGAAATCAAGCAGAGGACCAGGATTCAGTCTGTGCTGCTTCCTCGCTCTAGACATAGTGTGATAAACTGTCTCTTAATCTTGGAGCTTTGCCTTCATGGACATGATGTACCTTCAAACTATAAAAGAAAAAACTTCCTTAAATCTCTCCTGTCAGGCATTTTGGCAAAGCAATCAGAAAAGTAACCAATATACCCCCTCAGGGATATTGCTGCATGGCAGCTTTGGGGAGAAACAGAGAGTATTTGATATTGCGATAATCTCTGTTTCTTCTTCTTCATCTTCCTATGAATCTGAGATGCCCTGAAAACTAACAAATATAGACTGAGTGACATGCATAAAGCTTTATTTCAATTAGTCTCATCTTTGAGTCAAGGATATAGACTGAAAGAGTCAGAGTGACTACAAAGAATGAGTCAAGAAGTTTCAGAACTACTAGGGTTGTACTCACTGTTCATGTGACCTTTTATGATTACAGCCCATCCTAGAGGAGGAACTGATATTGTAGATGATTAAAGGAGTTCATCCTCACATTTAATAATCTACAATATTGGAACCATTATGCACAACACCATGTTTCTCCCCCCCCTTTTTTTTTGCTTTCCTAATATTTTTATTAGATATTTTCTTTATTTACATGTAAATTTCTCCATTCCTAGTTTCCCCTCTGAAAAACAAACAAACAAACAAACAAAAACAACAAGAAAAAATTCCTGTTGCCTCCACCCTCCCCATGCCTACCACTCCACCCTCTCCCACTTATTGGCCCTGGCACTGAGTACACGGTCCCCAATGGAGGAGTTAGAGAAAGGACCAATGGAGCTGAGGGGTTTGCAGCCCCTTAGGACGAACAACAATATGAACTAATTAGTACCCTAAGAGCTCCCAGGGTCTCAACCACCAACCAAAGACTGCACATTGTGGGTCTGATTGTTCTGGCAGCACATGTATAGTAGAGGATTGCAAATTCGATCATCAATAGGAAGAGAGGACCTTGGCCCTGTGAAGGTTCTGTGCCCCAGTGTAGGGGAACGCCATGCTTCTTAATGGCCATTCATATTTCTGAGTATGTGATCTGCCCACAGTAGGGCCACTACAGCTATTGAGTCTATTTTTTGATCTGGGAAGAAAAGTATCCTGCCTGAAAGCTGCTGGCTGGGTTTCACAGGCTACTTCTAGACTAACACTGATGTAGTAGTAGAGTAACTGCTTCTAGACTCAGCATTTTCTACCCCTTAAATTGACAGAATCACGGTGCAGCCCAGGTTTAGCAACTCAACTATGAGCAGCACAGTCGGAAGAGAAGCCCAAAAAATATCATATATTCTGGATAATCTGGCTTAGCTTTATTTCTGCTGTATTTGTTTTATCCTCAATAATTGGTGTATTAATCACAGAACTAATTTAGTGTGTAGAAATGTATTTTTACCAAGGCTTTCATTTAACTCTTTTTAAAATATCAATATAATGGGAGATATGAAGAAGCATATATCAGAAACCTCATGACTATAATACTAAAATATCATCAAATTGACATAAGAAGATTGAGAAAGAGTGGAGATAGAAAATTCCATTTATTGAAATAACCTCATGACATCTTTTGCCTTTAACTCACTAATAAAAGGATTGGGAAAATGTCTTTTTTGAAAGTTTTAATTCTGATATATTAGTCAGGATTCTCCAGAGAGACAAAATCATTGAGACAGCTGATTGATAGGTGGGTGAGGGGGTAGTAGATAGACATCAGACAAATCAAAATATTGTGACAAACTGTCCAGTGTGTTTATGGGGGCTCAGAAATCTAATTATCCAATTCATGTACTTCTGAAGGCCTGCGAGCCTTGTGATATAACATAGGAGGGCAGGCACACTTAGCCTATAAAATTAACCATCACGTCCATTTTCTAGAATTACATTTAAGAAATACCTTTTTGTTTTCATTGTATGGTGGTTTAAATGAGAAATATTTGAATACTTGGTCTCCAGTTGTTGGTGTTGTTCATGGAGGTTATGGGAGGTACAACCTTTCTGGAGGATGTGCATCACTAGAGGCAAGCTTTGAGAAATTTTATTCTCATTCCTATCCCTGCTTGCTTTCTCTGCCACCTTTGTGCAAATGAAAGTATGCTCTATGAGCTGCTAGCACCAGCTGCCGTCCGATGCTTCCTCCGTTGTGATTGACTCTATTCTTCTGAAACTGTAAGCCAAAATAACCTACTTCTTCCTGAAGTTGCTTTTGGTCAGAGTTTCTTACCACAGAAACAAATAAAAATGACTATTACCTTTTGGTTTGCTTTTCTTTTGCTGACATTAAAATTTATTGGAAATATTTGAAATACAACCAATGATGACCTAGGAGGTCATTATTATGAATAATGCACAATATGTAGTTCTTTTAAAAGGAAACCCTGTGCCCTGTTTATAATACTTAAGTTAAAAAGTGATGACAAAGAAGATTCCTTGGAAAATAGTTTATGTAAACTGTAGCAATACAGGGCCCATGAAATATAGCTAAAGTATCCCTAAACAGTGAAATGTCTCTTGCTGTTCTTGCAGAGGACTATAGTGCAGTCCCCAGTCCTCCAGGCAACTCACAATACCTCTTACTCGAGCTCCATGGCATCTCATGAACCTCTTACAAGAACACCTGCAGGCATATACATAAACATAAGCACAGCACACACACATAGACACATTTTGTAATCTTAAGAAAGTAAAACAAAGATGGAAAATTCATTTTTCATCAAGGCTATTATTTAAAATTGTTCTAGAAACAAGAAACCAATCAATTATATAAAAACAAGAAAAAGGTAAGTAAACTTGGAAGGAAATTAACTGCATATGATGTGTTATTACTTTCATGTACTATTATTTTTGATAAATCTAGCAAATTTAAGTTTTAAAATAAAACCAAAACAAGCATTTAGCTTAGTTTTTAGGGAAAAGTGCAAAATAAAAAAACAATATATAGCAAGAAAAACTTACATGATATAAGATATAAAATTCCAGTTAATATTTTTCTAAGTTTACTTTGTTAAAACAGAATAAATGTATAAAATTATATTGACTAGGAAATTATAGCAGTTGGATTAGTGAAACTTAAAAACCATGTGCATCATCTTATAGTGGGAGAGGTGTTGTGGCACTCTATACCCTGAAAGTGACATGGCTGTTTCCCTTTTTTAGCTCCGGCTTCAAGACAGGACCCATTAAGCATTCTAATATGGAGGATAGGAAGGGACAAACAAGACCATATCCATTCCTGAGGATCTGTATGTACTTAGTAGTTTCAGAGAATGGGGAGAGGGAAGAAGTGAGGAACTGAAAGAAGAGAGAGATGGGATTTTCTTCATTGATGTAACCCATGATCCTGTTAAGAACTTCTCACCAATGTCCCTACAAAAATCCTAATGAAACTCATTGGTTGATGAACCTATATTTAGGTATAATCATTTCTGTGGTTTGCCACTGGTCTCCCTAAGAAAAGTTCATAAAATAAGGAAACTTCATTATACAAAATCAATTGAATATTATTTAAAATTCCCATAAGCTAGTTTTGAATTTATGTAGGAAAAAAACTAGTTGAACAGCCTAAAAATGCATAAAAAGGTCTGAAGAGAAAATAGCATTTGTCAGCATCAATTTGGAAATGGCTTGATTTCAAGCTACTGAAATAACCACAGTGAACTAATAAGGCATGCATATTTAGCAGAACAGGGCAGCATATCCTGAATGTATAAATAAGATGAGGTGAATGAAAGAAATACAGATATTTCAAAATGATATGGGGTCTGAACTGACCATCTCTTGTAACCAGGCAAGGCTTTCTGTGGAAGGGTTAGGACACCAATCCAAGCCACAAAACCTTCAATTTATAATTTGTCATGGTGGCAAGATGTGCTTGGGTAAAAGTGACTCAGAAGTTGTAGGAGTTGCTAGTCAGTGACTGTTACAGCTTTAGACACAAGAGAAAGGCCACTCATAAAACTGCCTAGAGGGCCAATACCCAGAAGCTGGATAGCCCAGAGACATAGAATAGAACCAAATAGGACTTGTTAAATAAATGTTAATGGAATGATTCCTAATAATATGTTGCTACATTCATAGAATGGTTTCTAGTCCAGTTATCATCTGAGAGGCTTCACCCAGCAACTGATGGAAACAGATACAGACACCCAAACATTATGCAAAGTTCAGGGAATCCTGTAGAAGAATGGGAGAAAAGATTATAGGAGCCAGAGGAGTCAAGGATACCACAAGAAAACCTACAGAATCAACTAACCTGGACCCATAGGAGCTCACAGAGACTAAAGTAGAGAACCCAACTAGGGAGTACGCATGGAGCCGACATAGGTCCTCTACACATCTGTAACAGTTATGTAGTTTTGTCTTCATGTGAGATG
Organism: Mastomys coucha; assembly: GCF_008632895.1. Classification (NCBI taxonomy): domain Eukaryota; kingdom Metazoa; phylum Chordata; class Mammalia; order Rodentia; family Muridae; genus Mastomys; species Mastomys coucha. Next base: position 49,236,077 of record NW_022196904.1, on the reverse strand, counting down.
CCTAGGAATGGGAACAGGTTCCCTCCTTCTCAGCAGCACTGTTTTCCCTTTTAGTAAGCTCCCCTAGGTAGAAAAACATAGAATATACACATACAGTAGAACACCAACTGAATAAGGCTGGCAGAAAAGATGTAGGAGAGCCATGCTTCCCCATAGGTACCTGCTGCTAATTTAGTATTAGCGCTGAGTCATTAAAATATAAATTTAGTAGTCAATAATTCTTTTGCCTGTTTGGGGACCCTTTCCTCTTACTAAGTTGCCTCATCCAGACTTAATAACAGGTCCTTAATCTGACTGCAACTTGATATGTCATGTGTGATTGTTATCCATGGGAGGTCTGTCCTTTTCTGAAGAAAAATGATGGCAGAGTGGATTAGGGACAGCAGAGGGGAGATAGGGGTGAGGGTTAGGGACTGAGAAGAGATGAGGGAGGAAAAAGTGCCGTTGGGATGTAAAGAAAAAATTTTTAACAAATGAAAACATAAAGGCATCATTGCTAGTGGGCCTTGGAGGCCCTACCTTGACAAAGCTGAGTACTTTCCAACCATTCCTATCCCCAGGAGGGCAGATAAATACCTTTTATTCTTTCATGTGCATACTGTCATACTGTTCCATATAAGAAATTGGCTAAACTTGTCCTCTGAAACCTTCACGGGCCTAAACTCAGGTACTTTGGCTCAACTTCAAAAAGAAAAGGCTTAGCCTGCAGCTTTAATAAAGCCAGGTAGAGTAGGAGCAAATGCCAACTCATTTTTCAGTTGTTAAATTGATTCTTAAAGTTAGCATACAGAAGTGATGAGTTTCACTGTGGAACCTTCATAGACATTATTGTGTCATTATTCATTATTTTAGTCAACCTCCCTTCCTAACTTCCCTCTCCTGTGCTCCCTACAACCCTAGGAGTGGGAGTAGGTTCCCTCCTTCCTCCCAGCAGCACTAGCTTTCCTTGCACTAAGGTACCCTGGGTAGAAGAACATAGAATACATGTGCAGAGTAGAACACCAACTGAATAAGGTAAGTAGAAAGATTCATGAGAGCCATGCTTCTCCCAGAAGCACCTGCTGCTAACTTATTATTACTACTTCAAATATAAATGTACTAGTTAACAGTTCTGGAAAGTTTAAGTCTGATATTATGGTACCAAAAGGACTGGCTCCTTCTTAAGCTTCATCTCTGACTTGTATATGGTCATCTCCCCAATTCCTCCCCAGGTCTTTCCTCTATATTGATATGTCTGTTCAAAAGTTCTATTTTTATAAGACAAACTCATGTTATAATAAAGCTCACTCTAATGATCTCAATAAGGCTAATTCTCTCTGATTAATGTCCTACTTCAGGTGGTATTCAGATACTAAGGGGGAAGGCTTAAAACATGTTTGTTCTAAGAAGGATAAAGCTTATTTTATAATATTGGTAATAGTTTTGGTGGGAGAACTGGCGGCCAGAACAGTGAGGAAACTAGAAATTTTAACATTCCCCATGACCTCCTTAGTTAAAAATTATACAAAATGATGTGATTTCACTTTTCAGGTATTCAGTGTTAACAGAGCATCAAGGCTACCTAATGCTCATCTTTGGTCTGTAATGGATCACACTTGCTGAGCCTCCTCTACCCTGAATGCAGAATCTGCATTTGCCTTTAATAGCTTTTCCCAGAACAATGAAGGGCTTCTGTGGACACTTTGTGGTATCTTGATTTGTTATTTTGTCATCATGCATGGTACCATCTAGAATAGAAAGGAGGCTGTGATGTGAGAACCCATTGTGTCACATTTCCTGCTCCCACATATTAACAAAAATGTATCAGTGATAAATGCCAAGAAATAAAAAGTTTAAAAAAGACATTACATTATTTTTGTAGTTTGCTCTAGAGCCAAAGGTGTGTGTGTTAGGGTTCATGTGATGCGAGGGTCTGTCTTGTGATTCTTCAGACTTCACGCCACTGTTTTGTTATAGGAGGTATCTATCAGCTGGTGGTGTCAGGGAAGTAGTACCTGCACTGCAGCAGGAAAGATTTGTTTCATTCAACCAAGAGAAGTGCACTTTTTTTTTAGTGGACTTCCACCCAGTAGCTCTACATTACTTCCTTACATTTTTGTTACCCAGGCTTTGGAAGTGTGTTTCTTGTATGCAGCAGAATGGTGGATCCAGTTTTTGCATCCATTCTATTAGCCTGTGTCGTTTTGGAAGAGAATTGAATATGTTGATGCTGAGAAATATTAAGGACCAATGATTTTTAAATCCTATTATTTTGATGTTGGTAATAATATATTTGTGTTTATGGGGGCAGTGCGTCTGTGTGTGTGTGTGTGTGTGTGTGTGTGTGTGTGTGTGTATGCATTTGTGTGTGCTTTTCTTATTTTTTTTCTGGTGTGGAATTATTTATTTCCTGTGTTTTCTTGGGTGTAATTAATGTCCTTGGGTTGGAGTTTTCTTTCAAGTATTTTCTGTATGGCTGGATTTGTGGATAAATTCTGTTTAAATTTGGTTTTGTCTTGGTATATATTGTTTTCTCCATTTATGGTGATTTAAAGCCTCTATCATCTTTATCAGGTTGGATTTAAGGTTATTTTCTTGTACTTCAGTTGTGTTAGGATATCCAAGGCTTGCTGTAATGAGATAGCTTTATGCTGGAGATGCCATATTGCCCTGGCTTTTGTTGTTTGCATTCTTATGCTGGCCTTTAGCCATCTGGTTGCCTTTAGATGTTGCTTGTGTAGCAGGTATTGAGAAGATTGGCCTAATTTGCTTCTGTTGGGCAACATTAATCTGAATATTGTTGGTGTATCAAGCAAGGATGTTCATTGTGCAGTGAATCTGGTAGAGGCCAGTTGAGCAGTGGACACACAATGGAGCTTGGGGGCGACAGCCTGCAGCTAGCTCATGGCAGCTGGTCATGCCCGAGGGTACAGGTAGGGGAATGGGGATGCACAGGGTGGGGGGCAATGTAACCTGGATATTCCTAGCTCTGTAGGCCTTCAGAGCAGTCGTTGTACAGTGGAGGTTGGGGAACAGCATACAAATAGCTCCACTTTGAACATTTTGGTGTTGGAAGGGGAAAAGAAATATAATGGTGATAATTTTTTCTACATAACATGTATGGATAGAGTAACAAAAAAAAGGTATGATCTCAGAGAGAATTTTTGCAGCTTCAAATGTGCAAAAATTATCTAGAAACTTCCAAATGTGTCCTGAGAGTCTTTTATCCAGTAAACATATACAGTTGAAATTGTCAAAAACTAGAACCAATAGATAGTCAATATGATTGCCTGATTTACAGTGCAAGTTTAAATCCTAGTATCAAAAGATGTCAACAGCTAAAGTGAAAACATCTATTAGAAAATAGTATAACTTGGGATGAGGATTTATGAGAATATGAAGGTGAAGTATAAAATAAAGATGTTTTACTCTTGGTTGGCTCTATTATACTTTTAAGGGAATAAAGTTTGACATCATCCAGATATCTTTAGTTTTCTCAAAGCAGAAATTGGTCTGCTTTGAGATTTACCTACTCTGACATTGTTGAAGTAATATGTTACCTTTTTGACTGAGAAAAATATTAAAAAGAGAAGTCTGTGCCTATCTAGAAGCTAGGCATCAGCTTTGATGATTTTGTTTAAAACAAGAACTAGACCATCTGAGCAACAGCCTGTAATGTCATGGGAGTATGTTAGAAACTATGACCAACAACTGGAAGAGGGTTTCCTATTACCCTCAGAGGTGGAAAGTAGTTTCCTATTACTACAGACATCATGCACTTCAAAGGTCCCTGAAAAGGAACTCACCCAAAAGTCTCCATAGGGACTAGCTTTCATGGAACCATGAAAGCTTCCAAAGTAGAAAAACAACCATAATTCTATTCAGGTATGATGCGTATGAACCACAACAGAAATAAGAATTCTATGAAAACCCTAAGTGTGCACTTCTTAGTTAGATTTATGTTGCTGTGAAGAAACATTGTGACTAAGGCAACGTATAATGGAAATCATTTAATTTGGGGCTTATAGTTCCAGTGAGTGAGTTCACAACCATCATGGTAGGGAGTATCACAACAGCCAGGCAAACACGGTGCCAAAGCGCAGTAACTGGGAACTTACATCTCCATCCACTAGCACAAGACAGATTAAGGAATGGGATTTTAAAAACCACAAGACCACTCCTGATGACAAACCTTTTCTAACAAAGCCACACTTCCTAATCCCAAAGAGTTCTTCAAACTGAGGACCATTATACGATTATGAGGGCCATTCTCGTTCAAACCACCACATTGAAAAAGTGGCATGCATATAGATCTCTAATGTCTAACTAACAGATCTCTAATTGGAATTAACTCAACAAGAGTGAAATCATTACTGGTTCTGAAAACCATGCCAACTATTCAGGGATAGATAACTCATGGAATATAGGGAAACCTACAATGGTCATTTTACTAAGCCATCATAATCCCTAACTACATCCATGATTTTATTCAGGTATGATGCGTATGAACCACAACAGAAATAAGAATTGTATGAATTGTTTAAAACAAGAACTAGACCATCTGAGCAACAGCCTGTAATGTCATGAAGGTGAAGCTGCAGGTGTTGAACTCAGTACACCTTTACTGCTATACCTTAAGGATATACTAATTCTCCATAGTCTGTTTCATCTCCACTGCAAGGTGTCACAATGTTCAGTAGTGTTTGTGTCATATGCTGATTAGAACAAATAGGCAATAGGCAGGAACCACTTTCAAATTTTTGGTAAAACATGTGTGTATAATATAATTGAAGTAAGTCTGGACATGTTGGCATATGCTTCTAACAAAGCCACACCTCCTAATCCCAAAGAGTTCTTCAAACTGAGGACCATTATAGGATTATGAGTGCCATTCTCGTTCAAACCACCACATTGAAAAAGTGGCATGCATACAGATCTCTAATCTGTAACCAACAGCTCTCTAATTGGAATTAACTCAACAAGAGCGAAAACATTACTGGTTCTGAAAACCATGCCAACTATTCAGGGATAGATAACTCATGGAATGTAGGGAAACCTACAATGGTCATTTTACTAAGCCATCATAATCCCTAACTACATTCAAAGTACTTGTCCTTATGTCAACAGATAAGTGTAGGCCTCACACTCATCAAGAAAATTTTTCTTTGCAACAGAGACCATTACAGAAAAATATAACCAATCAAAATATAGAGTTGTAGAGCCTCATCTCAATGAATATGTATAAAAAAAACTCCTGTATCTCCATCCTAGGGATTATCTAAAGAGGAGACACAAAGATTTTGAGAGCCAAAGAGACATTAGTTATCTGTGAGACTGTGCCTGATTTCAATATGAGAAGCTACATCCATAACTTTCAACAGGACTACCTAACATGAGCTAAATAAAGACAACAATAAACATATTAAAGTAGAAGGGAGAAAGACCAGAGACCTCGACCCTATACAAGAATCTACAGATAACTCTAGAATAGTGAGAGTAGGAGAATTAGTCTTCCAAGGGAAGAGTACACAAAAAAAGAAAACTTTTAAGATAATCCATTTATATGGTTTTATTTTTGGTGATTATAATATATCATTTCCCCTTCCCTTTCCTCATTTCAAACATTCTTATATATACCTCTTTGCTCACCTTTAAATTTATGGCCACTTTCCCCATTATTTGGTATTACACACACATACTCTCAAACACAGACATGACATGACATTTGTGCCAACAGAAGCTTCTTCCCAGGGCTGCAGTCACTGGCTTTCTGGCTTGTGCTGGGCAATAGAATGTGCACAGCTACCGCAGAGTAAGATTGTATGGGTGCTGGTAGTTAACTGTCAGTGGAGACAATAGAGCCTTGTGCACTTGAGTGCCTTGTAGTCATCAGTCTTTTCAGTCATCAAGGATAGACTTCATGCTTTCTGTTAGCTGTGAATCAACAGATTTCAGATATATACCTTCACAGAACATCGTAACAATCAATCTATCTAGAAGATGTTTCGAAAGCCCATAGTCTGAAAGTCACATGTTGTGGTGCACACCTTTAATACAAGCATTTGGGAGGTGGAGGCAGGCAGATCTCTGTGGGTTTGAGGAGAGTCTGGCCAACAGGGAGAATTCCAAGGCAGCCAGAGCTATGCAATAAAGAGACCCTGTCCTGCACAGTTTTTTTTTTTTTTGTCAACTTGAGACAGGCTAAATTCATATGAGGGGAGGGAACCTCAATTAAGAAAATGCCTCCATAAGATCAGGCTTCAGGTAAGCCTGTAGAGTATTTTCTTAAGTAATGTTTGATTAATTGTGGGTAGTGCCATCCCTGAGCTGGTCATCCTGGGTTCTATTAAAAGAAAAAAGCAAGGTACATAAGCCATGAGAACCAAGCTAGTGAATAGCATCCCTCTTCTGCCTCCATCCAGTCTCTGCATCAGCTCCTGCTTCCAGGTTTTTGCCTTGCTTGAGTTCCTGTCTTGACTTTCTTTGATGATTGATATACTGTGATGTGGAAGCATAAGCAAATAAACCCCTTTCCTCCCCAAGTTGTTCTGATCATAGTGTTTCATCAAAGTAATTGTAACCCTAAATTAGATACCCTGTCTCAAAAACAAAAACAGAACAAAAATAAAAACAAATCTCCCCCTGCCCCTAGATTCTTAGATTGATTCCTGAGCACTGAAAAACCTAGTGTCCTGTGCAGGTCTAATTTCCAGAGTGAAGTAGTCACCTTCCTTGAGCAGATTGAGCATTTCTGACTCTCACTGGCTTTCCAGACACTACTGGCCTTCCTCTGTTATTTGCATGCCCTATGACTTTGGCCAGATCAGTGAGAAGGACTGACCAGTTACTCCCTATAGTTCTACCCCACTGTTTAGTAGCTCTAGTCAAGTATGCATGAGTCACCTTGCTTACCACTTACTCCTTTTCATCTATTTTTTCCCCTTGTTCACCTCCTCTTCTTTTCTCCCTTCCTTGTTTGCTACTCCTCTTCTTCCTCTGTCCTGTCCTCCTTTCTTTCCTCTATATTCTTCTTATGTCCTTTTTCACATACCATTTTATGTGTACAAGGCAATATGATTAAGCTCTCCTTAACTCTGGTACAATTTTGAAAATTATGTAGATCTGAAAGGATATAAGAAAGAAAATAAAAACAAAAAAGAGCCTGATGTCCTAGTCTTTGACTTGATGTGCTCCCTTTAGTTTGATTAGAAGATGACAAACTTGACACACAGAGGTGCAATCTTTTTACCAGGACAATGTAGTTTCTTCCTGAGTTAGCATATTTAGGCCAGGGCATAGCATTTACCACCTTTAATTCCTATTAATAAAACCTCTCTGGAATTTATAACTTGCTGTATTTGGCAGCTTTGAGGAACAATTCTGTCACCTCTGATATTGGTTCTTTTAATTCTCTGTCCATCAGCCTGGGCTATTCTCTGCAGACTTGTCCCACTTTGTATTTATGTAGACCCTAGTGAGCATCATACACGGATTCAGTAAGATGAGGTTTCTGGCAAACAAAATTCAATTTACTTGAAGAAAAGGAGAAGCATTTGCTTAAATTTGTATTTTTATTAAAATTAGAATGTTTAGGAATTTTACCATACTTTCTTTATTTTCTTATTTTAACAGTTTAAAAGTTATGATTCTCCCTAAAACATAAGCAAAGAATTGTGATATGAGCTAGTGATTCCACCTCTAAGGGCAATATCCTAAAGAATTTAAAGTAAGGGCTTAAGCTGGCCCTGCTTGTACATTCATGCTTGAAAGAACATTTTATAAAAAATCCATTGTGAGAGTTTGCTGGAAGAATGTACAAATGTGTTATATGTGCACAAGGAAATATGATTCAAGGTCAAAATGGAATATGATTTTGTCACATGCTAAATGAACTTTGTTATAATGTTAAAAATAAACATGCTATAAATTCTATGTGTGTGTGTGTGCATTTGTGTGCATGCATGCCTGAGTGTGTGTTTGTGTTTGTGTTTGTGTGTGTGTGTGTGTGTGTGTGTGTGTGTAAATTAAAATCTAAATTTTTGAATGAGTAGAGCATCTTTCTAAGTTGGGCTTATTTTAACATAAGTATTTCTACTTCTGTCTATTCTCCTGCAAAATCACGATTCCATTTTTCTTTATGGCTGAGTTAAATTCCAGGGTATATTAATAGCATCTTTTCTTTATCCATTCATTTCTTGATGAACATCTAGACAGGCCCACTTCTTAGCTATTATGAATAATGCTGAAATGAATATGGATGAGCAAGTATCTCTGTGCTAGGATTTAGAATCCTTTACATATATCCTAGAAATGATCATATGGTAGTTGTATTTTTAGATTTTAAAGAAAACTCTGTGCTTACAAAGTGGCTACAAATTCTGCAATAGCTGTGCCAATTTATATTCTTCTCAACAGTGTATATACAAGGGTTCCTCATTCCAGACATTCTTACCAGCATATGTTGTTTGTTTTCTTGATGATAGTCAATTTAATGTGTTAGTTTTAATGTGTAGTTTTACGACACTTGTTGGCCATTCTTTTCTTGAGAACTGCATTGGTTCATCATTCTATTTGTTGATGGTATTACTAGGGATATTTTAGTGTTTAATTTTTACATTTGTCTTTATAGTCTACATGTGACTTCTCTTTTTATTATTCATTGGCAAAGACTTTCTCCCATTCTGTAATTTCTTTCTTTTCACATTTGCTATGCTGATGTTTTGTAGTTTCAATCAATCTCATTTGCCAGCACTTAGGCTTACTCTCTGCACTATAAGAACCATTTAGAAAGTCATTCTCTGAGCTTGCATCTTGTAGGATTTTACTTACATTCTCCTTTAGCAGTTTCAAATCTTCAGGTCTTATTTTAAGATCTTTGATCCATTTTCATGTGATCCTCCTGTAAGATGAAATGTAAAGATCTTAGAGTCATTTTGGATTGCTTTACTCTATAATAAAACCTATTTTAGAGAGGTTTCCATAGACCATGAGAGGAGTGTATGTTCCTTATATGCTGAATGATATACTCTGTAGATAACTGGTGAATCCAATTGGTCTGTGATATTCTTTGCTTTGAATTCTTTAATTGGTTTTCAGTTTGGAAAACCTACTCAAAGACAGGAGTGGTGTATTGAAGTCTCCTATTGTTTTTATGTCAGTATGCATCTGTCCTTTCATAACTTTCAGAATTTGTTTTGTGAAACTGGGAACACCAACCTTTGGTGAATAAAGTATTTACAATTGTTACTGCTTCCTTTTTGATGTCACATTACTATGATTATATAGTAAAGTAATATGATTAACATGTGGTGGCATATTAATTATAAAACAAAATTAGTGGTTACTACATATTAATATGTTAACATGTGATCTCTTTAGTTTGGTTTCTTAGTTTTCTTGGGGTGGGGCAGGGCCAGGAATTAAACCTATGATCCTGTGCACACTAAACAAATGCTCTAACACCAAGAACATCACCATTTTATGCTCTCTATTTTTGACATCTGACAGTGATAAGGCCTGGAGAGTTTCTGTCTAGAGATCCTAAATGGAGCTTGGGTGTTTAAATGCCAGTGTCTTTCTCTAGATTTAGTAAATTTTCCATAATTTAATTCATTAAACTATGCCATTTGGGCTTTATTGAAACTCTTCTGCTCTGTATATTCATAAATTGCTGCTAATAAATTGTATATTCATAATTTCCCTGGTTGTGTCTTTCCTTCTGCTTGGCTTTGTCTGGTGATGCCCTGGCTTTTATAAACCATTGCTGCTTTATTTCCAAGATTTCTGTTTTACATTTTTCTTTGGATTCTTGATTTCATTAGCTAATTTCTAGGTCCATGTTTTTGAAGCTCTGTTCTGAACTGCTGTTTTACCTTCTGACCTAGGTCCTAAATTGATTGCCCCACTTCATTCACCTGTTCATTTGATTTGGTCAATAATTCTTTTAAAAAGTTGGGTTTTACTGAGATTGCAGGAACATCTCCCCACATCGGGCCCATATTTATTTGTATTAATGTAGTTTGTCTCCAGTTTCTGTCATTGAATAAGGTGCTACATCCTCATGGCTGAGTTACAGAGTCTTTGTGAATGTGTTCCTGTGTATAGCAGCCCTCCCAGTGTTCATTTAGGAGGTCTCCTTTTCTGTCATCTTGCTGATGCCATCTCATTCTGCCCATCAGTAATATACTGCAGTACTCCCATCACCTCTTCAGAATACACAATATTCTCAAAATCACTATACAAAATTCTTTGTGATGTCATATAAGACTTCTCATAATCTTGTCTCTGTTGAATATTTGATTGCACTCTGCCTGGATTTATAGACTGTCATGCTTTATCTGAGTTTCACAAGAACAGTCACATCCCCAAGCTGAATATACCTCTAGCTTCTCAGGTTCTTTCTTTTTTTCCTTTATAGAGGCTGTTTATTTAGCACAGTATCCTTACACATTAAGAACTGAAGAAGACATATAGTACATTAAATGAGGCCTTGTCTCCAGGCATGTTGCTATCTGTAGTTGGTTAAACAAGAACAAAACAAAATGTCAGTGTTTTGTCTGCTGAGTTTCTCCTTGTCCTTGTCCATTTGTTGGTAGTTCATCTTTCCTGACTAAATCTAGACACATATTCTAGTAATATTTTTCCTGGCACTGTAATGGTTAACATTACATTTAAAGTTTAGACTTACGATGCTCGAGAGACTAAAAAGCAAAAAACATGCCTCTAATGTGTAAGCCCATAACTTGTACAGGCTGTACCCTAACAACCTACTTCTGTTTCCCCCAGACATTGAAGATAACTTTTAAATTGTAAAACTTGCTGTTCTAGTAATATAATATCCATAAGACTAACTGCTATTTTTGCTTTTGTAATTAATCTTTGCTTACTCTGCTAAAAGAAAAGATGACTAGGACATATATGTTAAAATTAGACAAACTACATACATGTAATCTTGTGAGTTTTGACTTTATAAGCCTAGGGCTGATAGGGCTAGGGGCTGCAGCTTAGGAGTGCTCTCAGGTACAGTTCTGGCCTGCACCTAAATAAAAGGCATCTTCTTATTAAAACATATTTCTGTTCATGATGAATCTCTGAGCTATCCCATACCTATAACAGCACATTCATGTCAGCACTTTGCCCCACTCTCCAGAATCTTTTATTGTTTGATCCCCAACTCACTTGTTTCTGATCCTTTCCAACTTTACCCACCATTCATTTCTTCAGCACTAGAACTTTTGATATTTTCATAAGGGGAAGGCCAATGTCCTATAAAGTCATAGCCACAGACAAAGGGACATGATTAATAACATTTTCTCTAGAAATATCAATGTTTACTGTGTTTCATTTGATGCTTTGTCTCTGGGTCCTCCCAGTAAATCTCTTAGTAATGACTTATCGTCTAACATTATATTGTATGACAGTTTCCTCTGAGATTGAAACACTCCACCCTTCAGGAAAATTCCTTAAACCAGAAGGTAAACAACTCGGAATAGCTGGAAGAAGTCCGTGAAACTGATCAGGTTCAATAGTGAACTCCTTCTCAAGAGCAAGCAATAGACTGTTGAGAACTCTGACAAGCCAAGTTGCAAAGATTCTGAGAGTAGACTGGATGCCTGAAAGAAACAGAGACCAGCCACACTGCCTGGAAGATGTGTAGACCAGTTGAGTCTCTTTGCAACCTGTTGAGCTGCCAGCAGGTTGTGCAGTGTGCTTGCAGTTCCAAGCTTTTGTGAGCTGTCACCTGAGCCAGGGCAAGCTTTGGTGATACAGCTGTTTGGGGGTAATTTCTGTTACTGTATGAGTATGAAGCAGACCTAAGAACTAGAGTGCTCTGTTTATTAAGTTGACCAACTCAAGACATCTGTACTCTCTAGTCTAATGAAACTTGACACAGCTACTCCAGTTGAGAAAATACTTCCATAACATCCAGATGTAAAGCATTTTCTTAATTAGTAATAGATGAAGAGGACCCAGCTCATTATAGATGAGTGCCATCCCTGGGCTGGTGGTTCAGGATTCTATAAGAAATCAGGCTGAATAAGCATAGGGAGCAAGCCAATAAGCACCACCCCTCCATGGCCTCTGCATCAGATCCTGCCTCCAGATGCCAGCCTTACTTAAGTCCTGATTTCCTTTGATGATTGACAGCAACATGGAAAGGTAAGCCAAATAAACTCTTTTATTCCCGATAAGCTTTTTGGACGTGGTGTTTTGTCACAGCTATAGAAACCTCAAGACAACATCCACTAGTGATTTGATCAAATCACGGGAAATCTCTCAAGACTAGAGATTTGGTTTTTGTGTATTACTTGCTGACACAGTGCTAAGTGCCCAATGTATACTAAATCAGTTTGACATGGCTAATGGCACTCTTATCATTACAAACCCGCATTCACATATCTGATTTGTGACTTGAAGTTGGCACAGTCAGAGGACACTTACCTGGAAACTCACAAGTACTACAAATCTGAGCAGTTCTCCCAGAATGCTAGTGGTTGGACATATGTCAGCTTAATACCAGTTTACCTAGTATATGGAGATTATAATTCACTTTCTTTCATTATGATGTGGCTAAAGTGGCCAGGCATTTTGAAGAGGGCACATTATTAGTGATGATGTCAAAACCACATGCTGTAATGTAGGCATGGACATATAAGGTCACTCTCTATGTGAACTCTGCCAACTCTATAATTACTGCTTCAAGGTATAACTTTCTTTTGACTACATAGTGTTCCATCATTTGGATAGATGAGATATTGTTGTATCACTGAACTGTTTATAGATTTTCTTAATGTAAATGATATTTACATAAATAAAAATGTAACTGTATATGCTACCAAAAGTATATTCCCACAGCAGGAATTATAAAGATTATCAAAAGTCTATATAGCTCTTGTCAAATAGATCACCCAGAAGGGTATAGACATTAAATCTCCACCTATAGTCATCTCAAGTCACCAAAAACCCATCAAATACTTGGAATTGGGGCAGAGGGAACATTTGCCAACCACCTTCAGCCCCTCTCTGCACTAAATCTGCCTTCCAATTTAGTTGGGAGTATTCTGAGAATCTGGCAATCTCTATTCTCTCTGGCCTTAATCTACTCTCTTGTTTCTGTCATTCACCTACAGAGTATTCCCCAGTCTCTCTTCTGTAAATTGCCACCACTCTAATTTTAGGAGCTACCCTCAAGCATGTAAATTAGTAGATGCTGGAAATAAAATTACATCTACTTGAGTTGTTGACAAAGGGGGCCTCATGCAAACCCAAAATAACTCAGGACATTTTCTGTTTCTTTTTAATTAATTAATCAATTAATTTACATCACAGTTTCCCATCCCTGTTCTCCTCCCAGCCCCTTTCTTTCAGTTCTCCTTCCATCCCCCATTCACCTCTCCCTTTCTCCTCAGAGAACAGGAGGTCTCCCATGGATATCAACCTGCCTTGGCCTATTAATTTGCAGTAGGACTAGGTGCATGTTCTCCTACTGAAAGGCTAGAGAAGGCAGCCCAGATAGGTGAAAGGGGTCCATGGCAAGCACCAGAGTCAGAGATAACCTCTGCTCCTGTTGGTAAAGGTCCCACATGAAAACCAAGTTGAACATCTAATACATATGTATAGAGGGCCTAGGTCCATCCCATGTATGCACTCTGATTGGTTGTTCAGTTTCTTGGTGCTGCTATGGGTTCAGATTAGTTGATTCTCTAGGTTTTCTTCTTGTTTTCTTAAACTCTCTGGCACCCTCAATCTTTCCTCCTCCTCTTCCAAAAGATTCCCTGAGCTCCACCTAATGATTGGCTGTGAGTCTCTGCATCTGTTTCCATTAGCTGCTGAAGCCTCTCAGATGATAATTATGCTAAATGATAATTATTAATGATAATTGTCTGTAAGTATAGCAGAATATCATTAATAGTGCCGGGGTGGGCTCTCTCACATGGCATAGGTCTTAAGTTGGGCCAGTCATTGGTTGGCCACTGCCTCAATGTCCATTCAAACTTTATCCCTGCATATCTTATAGGCAGAATAAATTGTTGGTCTAAAGTTTTGCAGTTGGTGTCTGCCTCCCTCCACTGAAAGTCTTGCCTGGTTATAAGAGGTAGTTCTTTCAGGTTCTATATGCTCTCTTGCTAGGAGTCTTAGCTAGAGTCATCCTCATAGATTCCTTGGAGTTTCCATTGTCCTAGGTTTCTATCTTTACCCATAGATTCCAGTTCTTTCTCCCAGTTCTCTCTTCCTCAGTCCTTGCCCCCACTTAGTCCCACTTGTTCTCCCCTAGTGCTCTTCTACCCACTTCTCTCCCTCCATCTACCCTGACTTCTATTTTATTTCCTCTTCTCAGTGATATTCAGGCATCCTCCCTTTAGCCCTCTTTGTTATTTGGCTTCTTTGGATCTGTGTATTGTAGCATGGTTATCCTGTACTTAATGGCTGATATGCACTTATATGTAAGTACATAGCACATTTGTCTTTTTGGGTCTGGGCTACCCCATTCAGTATGATCTTTTCTGGTTCCATCACTTTGAACTCAGGCTATTTTCAAGGGTACTGATTGTTTTTCACAAACTGATGGTGAGGCTCTAGGGCTGAGGACAATATTTATATATCTCACTGAACATGGAGAAACTAAGCTGGTGCATACATAGAGAATTTACACCTATTGACTAATGTTCATGGTGCTGGAAGGTACTCTACATACTGCTAAGGGGAAAAGGTAAGCATCAACCCAGTTGCAATACTCTGGATCTACAATGGTGATCTGTCTACAATATATGTTGTGGCAATAGTGGCACAAATGTTGTGGGAGAAACCAACTACTGTCGGATTGAATTTAAGGCTTACTCCATGAGATGGAATCCATCCCCATACTATTCCTCTAGAGGCAAAGAACCTGAGGCTAGATAATCCAGTGACTTAGAAGAAATCAAATATTATTATTCTGCTAAATGGATGTAGCAATAAGCTCCCAATGATATTCCTCTATACTCACAGATCCAATGAAGCTACCTCTATACTCACATCATCAGAGAAGCTTCCTCTTGAGTACATGGAAAACTAACACAGAGACCTGTAACCTGTATACAATGTGCAGAGAGTAAAAGACTATGGAACACTCAGTCCAAAGTAAGATGTCTTAAGCAAACCCCTACTCTCTGTGTTCAGTGAGATATGCAGAAGGGATAGAAAACTTTTAAGAACAGAAGGGATCAATGACACTAAGAAGACAGTGTCTTCTAATCACAACTGGACTAATACACTTATGAACTCACAGAGACTGTGGCTGCATGCACAAGACATTCACAGGTTCAAGCTAGACAGCATCCTATTAATAAAATGGGACACAGACGTGAGCTCTCATCTCTAACCAAGAAGCTGTCTCTAACTGGCAACTAATTGCGAAGGAAAAAAAAATCAGTTATCTCCAATGGAGTTTCACTGGCTATATAAACCACACTTAAGGATAAATGCCATGTTTAACAGGAGATGGCTAACAAAAGATAAATTCAATTGTATTTCTTGTAGAGTTTTGTCATATGTGTATGTGTGTGTCTGATATATATTATATGATAGTAGATAGATATATAAGTTCATACATATATATGATATATAGTACATTATATACTATAGTACAGATTTTTCCATGTCCATTTGCTATTACTTTCCAATATTCCCTCAGCTAGGGGTGAAGCCTTAGAGGGCCCTCTCCTATTCATGCTTGGACATATACTCGCATGAATTTGTGCAGGTCTTGTACAGGTAAACACAGATTCTATGGGTACATGAGTACAATGATCTTGTCCTATCCAGAGGCACTATTTCACAGGAGTCTTCACTGACCTCTGACTTACAGATCCTCCTTCCTGTTCTACAATGTTATATGAAACTTATAGTGAAAGAATGTAATGTAAATGTTCCATTTGTAGCCAAGTATCCTATAGACACTTCCTCTCCTGTACTTTAACCAGTTGCACAAAGATACTTCTCTGATGAGATTGAAGAGATTCACTAATTTATGGGAATAGTGACACACTTATCTATGTCCATTTAACAAAATAATAGTAGCAGATTCTACCTTAGGAGTCATGATCTTTCTATCTCTGGGTTCATAACCACATCTACAGTACTAAGCATGCATTTCCTACTGTCAAGTGGGCCTTAAATACAAATTTAAAAGGCTGCTTACCCACATAAAATTATGCCGCTATTGAACTCATATATTTCCAGGCTAGTGATTTTTGTGATTTTTAGGGTACACAATTAGGATAAGATTGCTGATGACTTTCTCCCAATAGCCTGCATAGCTCAGTTAAGTATTTTGAAATCTAGCCAGCTGGGAGGCAGTGCCAAGTTTGTACCAACTTTATTTCTCTAAGAACCATGACCAGTGTGTATGGTGTCTTCAGCCATAGTGAAATACCATCAAGTTCTTGTGAGCATCAAAAAGCAATGAGTTTTATTATTACTGTTCCTTTTACTGGTGTGTCAAAATTGTAGATGACATGCTGTCATGTATGGAGGAATCCTTTGAGAATCAATAGTTCACTCCACTTCAAGAGGCCACTGGGTGCATCAGCATTCCTCCAGCTGTCAGCTGTTTGCATTCCTTCCAGAAGCCTAGTCTACAGCAACTGGAGCAATCAGAGCTAGACATAGATATCTCTGTGATAAGACAACAGAAGGTCCAGCTGTTTCCAGGATGTGTCATCTTGGCTGGGTCTGTAGTGGAACTAGATTTGATATGAGGATGAGAGTGCATACATAAAGTATTTCTTCATTAGTAGCTTTGTTTTTCATCCACAATAGTTCCAGACATGCTAGAAAGCTAAACACATACAAGTCCAGGACTCAGTACTGTGCTGTAGGTCCTCACAAGTATCTGTCAGCCAGAGGCAACTCTGTACATACATACCAGGGAGCAAAGCTGGGGCTACAGAAAAGGGCTAATGTGTGAATGGATAGATACAAACATCAGTGGCAAGCATTCCCCACTAAGATATACTTTCAAGGAAATGGTAAGGCATGAACATGCAGGAGACCCTTCAGTGTCATGTTTTTCTGTTGAGATCTCCTTTCTCAGGAAAGATTTCTGTGGACTTATCTCTCACCAACCTTGAAGACTTGAAGATTCTCTTTTAGTTTCCC
Organism: Mastomys coucha; assembly: GCF_008632895.1. Lineage (NCBI taxonomy): Eukaryota > Metazoa > Chordata > Mammalia > Rodentia > Muridae > Mastomys > Mastomys coucha. The sequence goes on along the minus strand of NW_022196904.1, from coordinate 49,218,959 downwards.
TACCTTGCATGGCCCCATATATAACATGTAGGAAGCAGTTGGGGCCACTATAGGAATACATGTCCTGAACAGTCCCAGGACTCCGTTGAAAAGGCCCAGTGCTTTGTCTAATTATGTTCTGCTACTGACATGGCTTTCTTAGCAGTAATCATTCTTCCATATGGTGTTTGAAAAGTGTTTGATGGTACATGGTTTATGTGTATCAAAAGAGGTTTCATGTAGTGTGTGTCCCATATTGTAGTTTCTTACTTTTCAGTGCCCTATGAACACAGGCACAAAACTTTTTGGACCCTTGATACATGGAGTACCAGATAAGAGAATCGTGTTTGTCAAGGCGTAAAATGGTCATGGACATTCCAAGAGGGTGTACACATGGATCACCTAATAAACAGCTTACAGTGTGAAGAGCTGACATGTGATTTACCAAAGGAGCAAAGGAATCCTTTTGTATATTATTCCTGGAATAGCCAGTCATTGAGCTGAAACTAAAAAGGAAAGAGGAAAACAGAAAGCTAGGACAATAGTGACTTTTCTTGGCTCACCTCTGATGAGAGCAGAGAGTGCTCAGTAGATGTGTAGTGGTATCAATTGGCATGGCCCAATATTTGAATTGTTTGGTCATCAGGAAGTGGTACTACTTGATATGAACTAGGATATATAGCTTTATCTCTGGAAGTGTGTCACTGGAGGCAGCCATTTAGAGTTTCTAATGCTCAAGCCTGGCCCAGTGTCTCTTACTTCCTACTACAATCAGGTCTTGATGTAGATCTCTCAGCTCCTTCTCTAGCAACCTGTCTGCCTTTGTGCGTCTATGCCTTCTGTCACTAGTATTGGACTACACTTCCGAAACTATAAGCAAGCCCCCAATTAAATGCATTTAAAGAGTTGTCATGGTGTCTCTTCATAGCAATAGAACACTGACCAAAAAAAGATGGTAGTATTGAACAAGCATCAGGATGTGAAATAAAATTTTATGAGTTGGGAGCCTATGTATAAGGGTACAAAGTCTGAGCTTACTTTCCAGGTCTTGAAAACCTGCCAATCACTGACCTCAAAATCCCACCAACTCCTGAAGTTCCTCTAAAATCAGTCCACAGAATCACACCAGTCCCTGAACTTGGCTGAAGATCAATCCACAAAATCCCACAAGTCTGAGACTGCCCTGGAAAACTCCACCCCACAAGAAAACTATGTAATGTCTGCCTTCTACTCAAGTCTTTGCTGCTTCTCTGAAGCAGAAGCAGTCACCATCTTGTATCTTTCTCAATAAATCTCTTGTGTGAGATTTGTTGCATGGTATGACTCTGGTATTCCTTGTTTCCCAACTGTCAGGACCTTTCCCCTCAGAGCTAACACTTCACACACATACACACACACACACACACACACACACACACACACACATTCTGCTCAGGGTAAAGATTGATACCAAGTTTCTGCTTCAATCACCATCTGCCTAACTACTTTTGAGATATTGTCTGTCTCTTTTGGAACCTGAAGCTTACCAATTTAGCTATTCTGGATGGTGAGTCTCTTCCTCTCAAGTGGTGGAACTACAAATGTACACTGTTGTATATGGCTTTTTTTTTCTTTCCATAATTTATTTTTTTTAATTCACCTTACATCAGAATCACAGTCCCTCTCCTCCTCTCTTCCCAGTCCTGCCCTTACAAATCTCTCTTGCCATTACCCTCTCCCCTTCTCCTCAGAGAAGAGAAAGCCTGCCTTGGGTACCCTGGGACATCTAGTCACAGCAGGACTAAGCACATCCTCTTTCATGGTGGAGGCCAAACCAAGCAGTCAAGGTAGGGGGAGGGGATTTAATGGCAGGTTAACAGAGTCAGGCTCCACTCCAATTTTAAGAGAGGACTCATGTGAAGACCAAGCTGCACATCTGCTACAAATGTGTAAGGGGCCTTGGTCTAGCCCCACAATGATCTTTGGTTGGTGGTTCGGTGTCTGTGAGCCTCCATAGTCCTAGGTTAGTTGACTCTGTAGGAGTTTTTTTTGTTTTGTTTTGTTTTGTTTTGTTTTGTTTTGTTTTGTTTTGTCTTTGACCTCTCCAACTAGCTCAGTTCTATCCTGATTATTCCACAAGGCTCCCTGAGCACTGCTACTTGTTTGGCTGTGGTCACTGCATCTGTTTCTATCAGCTACTGGATGGAGATTCTATTTTGTAGATGTTCAATATTTTCTTTAATCCATTATTCAGTTGAGGGGCATGTAGATTGTCTGCCTAGATTTTGCCATGCTCTCACTTTGATGATAATGGACTGAACCACTGAGCCTGTAAACCAAACCCAGTTAAATGGCGTCTTTTATAAGAGTTGCCTTGGTCTTGGTGTCTGTTCACAGTAGTAAAACCCTAGCTAAAACTGTAAGCTATGTTTTATTGAGGCAGCAGAATGTTTATCTTGTCTTCTAATGCAATATGCTATTCTTATATCTCTCCATTGGAGAATTGAGCACATTAATATTAGAAATTAATACTGAAAAGTATATATAATTTGTATCATTATATTGCTTTGTGGTGTTTTCTTACATGTTTTTGTGGGGAGCGGTGAAGCTGGAGAGACATTCGCCATGGCAAGATGGTGCCTACTTCTGCTGTCAACTCCTAGTAAACAACTGTTTGCGCATGTGTGTAGAGTGAAAAGTCACGGCCCATTCTGGGGCGTTATATAGGGTAATGAGCGAACAGCCAATCATGGGCAGACACGCCATGCTGTGTGCAGACACGCTGCACTGTGGTGTATATAAGCAGTGCGGATTTTGGGCTCGACCCCTTTTTTCCTTATGGATGGGACAATAAAATGTTGCTGCAGAAGGAACCTAGTGTCCGCATGTCTTCTTGCTGGCGAGACGACTGCGCGGGCTACAGTTTTTGTTTTTGTTTTAATTTTTTATTGAATATTTTCTTTATTTACATTTCAAATGTTGTCCCCTTTCCCAGTTTCCCTCCCTCCTGGAAACACCCTATCACATCCTCCCTCCCCCTGCTTTTTTCTATGAAGGTGTTCCTCTACCCACCCACCCACTCCCACCTCCCTGCCCTCGATTTCCCTACACTGGGGCATCTATCTAGCTTTCATAGGACCAAGGACCTCTCCTGCCATTGATGCCTGACAAGGCCATCATCTGCTACATATGCAGCTGAAGCCATGTGTAATCCTTTGTTGATGGCTTAGTCCCTGGGAGCTCTGGGGTATCTGGTTGGTTGATATTGTTGTTCTTCTTATGGGGTTGTAAACCCGTTCAACTTTTTCAGTCCTTTTTCTAACTCCTCTATTGGGGACCCTGTGCTCAGTCTAATGGTTGGCTGCGAACATCCGCCTCTGTATTTGTAAGGTTCTGGCAGGGTCTCTCAGGAGACAGCCATATCAGGCTCCTCTCTGCATGCACTCCTTGGCATCAACAATAGTGTCTGGGTTTGGTAACTGTATATGGGATGAATCCCCAAGTAGGACAGTCTCTGGGTGGCCTTTCCTTCAATCTCTGCTCAACACTTTAATCTCCTTATTTGTTCCTGCAAGTATTCTGTTCTCTTTCTAAGAAGGACCGAAGCACCAACACTTTGGTCTTCCTTCTTATTAAAATTCATGTGGTCTGTGAATTGTATCCTGGTTATTTGGAGCTTTGGGGCTAATATCCACTTATCAGTGAGTGCATACCATGTGTGTTCTTTTGCAATTGGGTTACCTCACTCAGGATGATATTTTCTAGTTCTCTCTAGCATCTCCAAGCAGCTGCAAGTTTTTACATCATTTTGAATGAATTGTTCTGGAGCTGTTTATTCCCTCTGCCTACTTGGGTGTCTTTACCCTTCTCTACACAACTAAATATTCTCCCTGTTTTCTGTAGAGCTGGTTTACAATTCACAAATTTTATTCACAAATTTCTTTTTATTTATTTTTTATTAGATATTTTCTTTATTTACATTTCAAATTTTATCCCCTTTCCTCATTTTCCCTCCAAAAACCCCCCTACCCCCTCCCCCTTCCCCCTGCTCACTATCCCACTCACTCCCGCTTCCCTTCCCTGGCATTCCACTACACTGTGACATCGAACCTTCACAATGCCAAGGATCTCTCCTCTCACTGATGTCCCAGAAGGTCATCCTCGATACATGTGAAGCTGAAGCCTTGAGTCTCTCCTTGTGTACTGTTTGGTTGGTGGTTTAGTCCCTGGGAGATCTGGGGGTACTTGTTAGTTCATATTGTTGTTCTTCCTATAGGGCTGCAAACCCTTTCAGCTCCTTGGGTCCATTCTCAAACTCTAATCACAAAAGAACTAACACAGTATGTACTCTCTGATAAGTGGTTATTAGCCCAGAAGTTTGGAACACAGGAAGAACAACCCACAAACC
>NW_022196904.1:49202497-49214070 GCF_008632895.1 Mastomys coucha | reverse complement strand
AAAAAAAAAAAAAAAAAACAGTCCCTTATAGACTAGTCTTTACTAGAAGATAGATAAAATGACTGGAGTTACGGATATACCTCAGTTGGTAGAATGCTTGCCTAACATGCATGAGGCCCTGAAGCTGTGTCTTCAATCTACTGTATCCCATGAAGTTGGATTTAATCATACATGCCTGTAATCCTAGCACTCAGGAGGCAGAAGCAAGAAGCTCAGGACTTGAGGTCTAGTCTTAGGTATGTAATGAGTTCAAGAAAAGCCTGAGCTACATGAAACATTGTGTCCAAAAAAAAAAAATAGAAAAAAATGGCCCTACCCATTAACCCCACTTAATGAAAACACCTCATGGAGCCAAATGCTATTGAGAGACATCCACCTCATCTTGTGTCACAAGGGCCAGCTGGAACTCTCGATAAGTGGAAGAACACTCCTGGTGCCTGTCCCTGAGGCATTAAAGAAATAACAAACCTGAAGATGATTAGACCCCTCCCCCATTTAAATCGTAGAAAAAGTTAATCAGAAGTCATAGACAGTTATGGCCAGCCATAAAATTAGTTTCTGATAACCCCAAAAGAGACATCCATTAATCCCCCACCAGCTTCGGTTCTGCCCTAACAAATGGTTATAGCATTTCACTCACCTCACTATGAAGCATCCTATGAATTTCCAGTTTTGTAAATAAACCCATGTTTTTTCTGGACTCATTGGTCACATGCAAGCACTTGCTCTTAGTGTGTGCAAAGCATATGATCCAAGTCTGGACACGAATAAAAAGCTCTTTTGTAAGTTATAGCAGATTTTGCAATTCTTGGGCTCCTTTGGGTTTTCCTGTAGATTCTGGGCACAACAAAACTTAGAGAGATCCACCTGCCTCTGCCTCTAAGTTCTGGGATTGAAGGTATGCACCACTACTGACTGTCTCATCTTTTTTATTCTAAGGAAATTCCTATCTTTGATACTAAGATGTGTTTTTTTTAAAAGAGGCCAATGAATAGATTTTTTTTCTTGATCCATTTAACCAGTCTGTGCCATGTGCTTATAGAATTGAGGCCATTAATATTTATAGTTATTGAAGAGAGTATATTTATTGCAGCCATTGTGTTTGTTGATTCTTGATGTTTTTATTTGTGTCATGGTAACTTTATGTTCAGTAATTATGGCTTCATTTGTTTTCTTTCTACAATCTCTTGGCTATACTCATTCTTTTCTTCAGCCCAATATATGGCTTCCTGTATTTTCTTTAGGTTTGGGCATTGGTTATATATTTTTAAAAAATTAGCCTGTTTATATCATGGGAAGATTTTCTTTCTCCTTTATCTTTGGCAAATAGTTTTGACTTATATATTAATCTAAGTTTTCAGTCATGGTCTTTTATGACTTGCAATTGATTGCTTCTGGCTCTCTAACTTTCGGTTTCCATTGTGAAATCAGCTGTTATTGTGTTGGGTTTCCTTTATATGTGAGGTGTGTTTTCTCTTGCATAATTCAATAAACTTTTGTTGTTGTTGTTCTGTACTCTTAGTATTTTAACTATGATAAGTTATGTGGATTTTCTTTCCTGGTCTTGTCTATTTGCTGCTCTGTGTGCTTCTGTATGAGTGTGTCTATTCATCTATCAGTAGGAATGGAGTCTACTCCTACATGTGGTTAAAATACCCAGTGCGTCTTGACTGGAGCAAACTAAATTTTTTTCTTTGCTGGAAGATGTCAACTAGAGATAGCTTCTTGATTAGGGATGGATGCTTGTGTTCATTTCCCAATCTCAGCACTGGGACCCCCATCTAGCCTGACCTTTTGCAGGCCCTGTGATTGCTGCATGTGTACATCAGTCCAGTTGTGTCTGGAAGACACTGTGCTTTGATGTTTTCAATTCTCTCTGGCTCTTACAATCTTTCTTCCTCCTCTTCTACATAGCTCCCTGAGCACTGAGGAGACTGATTTGATGAAGATATCCCATTTAGCATTGAGTGTCCCAAAGTCTCTTACATTGTCCAGTTGTGGTTCTCAGTATTCATTCCCATCTACTATAAGACAAATTTCCTCTGATGATGGTGGATTGAGTCACAGATCTATGAGTATAGTAGAGTTTATTGCTATATTCCTTTAGCATAATAATCATGATGATGATGATGATGATGATGATGATGATGATGATGATGATGATGATGATGATAATTTTTCCCTAGGTCCATGGCTTACTGGTCTCAGTTTCTTGGCCACAGGGGATAGTTTGTTACTCCAAAAACATTTGGGATACTAGTATATCAAGCAGGTAGGACTATTCTATAGCCTTCTTTATATGTCTTCTCTGAAAAGCAGCTAACTTCCCTGGAGCTAGTGACACAAGACAGAGGTACAGTCTACTACACTTTTTGTGGAATAGTCCTAGGCATTATATAACACATCACATATGTCATAGTTTACAAGTCACTCCAATCAGTGTAAAAAGAGACTACATATATGAATTTAAGTAGTGGGATGTTAGAATCTCCTTTGGGCAAGAGAGAATTAGATAGTACCTATCACAATTTTAATGTCATTGGCAAAATTTCTAATTTTGATAAGGAGGCATGTAAAACTGTACGCAATCACACTTAGAGTAGGTAACTTTTTACTAGCTTAATTTCCTAATCAAAGATTGACTGTCTCTTTTTAATTACATCACTTACGCCTTCCCTTTTCTTCCTTCTATAAGTGTTAAAGCTTTGAGGGTAAAGGCTTCTTGGCAGTGAGGAGCCAAGGAATACCAAGGTTGCACAATACAACAAACCTCACACAAGAGATTTCTTGGGAAAGGCATAAGAGGATGGCTACCTCAACTCAGATGAGAAGCAGCAGGGAACTGAACAGGAGGCAAGCTTATAAGGGGCTTCTTTGGGGTGGAGTTTTCCAGGGTGAGATTTAGTGGTATTTCAAGCCAAGTCCAGGGATTGATTGGTAGGGTTTCAAACTCATGGATTGGTGGGTGGGATTTCAAGATCAGAGATTTGTGGATTTCGGTAGGTTTTCAATCCCAGAAGTAGGCTTGGACATTTTACCCTACATATATAGTCTTACCCAAGTCTTCTCTTTCCAACTATTTCTATGGCCTCCCACTATCAAATTGATAGCCTTTTTTTCTTTTATACTTATTTTACATACACACACACACACACATATCCAATATATATTCAAGTTAATTTGTTTTTGTTTTATTTATGTATATGGTTTCTGGGATGACCACTTTGTATTGGATTAGAGGACTTATCTCTGAGAAAGTCTAAATCTTCTTCTTAGCAGTCATTAGTTGCCTGTAGCTCTTTGTTTAGCAGTAGAACCACTTTAGATTTTTCTTCTTCCATGTTACCTGTCTATTGATAGTACCATTGTTTCCATCTTGTTTATGCAGCCATTTCTATAAGTACTAGTATTCTATAAGAGACTAGCAGACTTTCTGGTTATTATCATTCTCACAATCTGTCTGTCTCCCTTTCCATAATATCTCCTGAACCATAGATGCAGGAGCTATGCTACAGGTGTATTTGTTGGGGATAAATGGGTTCCCCATAATCCATTGATACCTATGTTGTATTTATTTGTGGTTTTAAAAAAGATTAATTTATGTATTTTACGTATATAAGTAGACTGTAGCTATCTTCAGGCATACCACAAGAAAGCATTGGATCCCATTACAGATGTTTATGAGTCATCATATGGTTACTGGGAATTGAACTCAGGACCTCTAGAATAGCAGCCAGTCAATGCTCTTAATGCTGAGCCATCTCTCTAGCCCTCATTTGTGGTTTTATGTGATGGTCATCATTTGCTGTAAAAAGAAGCTCTATTAAATAACTGGTAATAGATTTTTATCTGTGGGTATAAAAGATACAATTTGGAATGTAGTTAAGAATTTTGCTTTTCTATCAAAGTGGCAATAGTTCATGACCTTACTAGCTCCAGGAAGTTGTCTAGGTGTTTAGTATTGGGCATGATTTCCACACTGTTGAGTAGGACTCTAGCCAATTAGATAGCTATTGGACCACAAGTACAGGAGTGCCACTTAATGTACTTTGTATGTATCTTGCAATACTGGTCATGGTTATGGTTCATAGGTGTCATAAATGGGTAGGCCTGTAAACAGGATTAACTTATTTTGAAATGTAAGCAACCCACAAATGTTCTCTATAATTCAGACCATCCTCCACACCTTTCTTTACACACTATGTATACTCCTCCCTTTCTTGTGGATATATTCATACACTGAATGAGACACATAGTGACACATATATTTATGCACATACCCAAACACACTCAAACTTACTAATTCTCAGATGCACATTCACACTTATACACAAAATTATATAAACATATATATATGTATATATATACATATTTATCAATTCACATCCAAAGTCATATGTGCACACACATGTATGCACAAACATGAGCAACATGCACATATGTGTGTGCATGCATACAAACACAGTAAGCACACACACTCACACACACACAAATAAATACAAACAGGGTAAACACACACACACACACATACACACACTCACACACACCACACTGTCCTTACAGCTTTCATCACACTGGGTTGAGTATATACACAGGATGTCTTGTCTCCTGTTCAGTAGTCCCTGTATCTTCCCTTACAGAGTTCTCATGTCTCCAGACCACATAATATCTCTTTCATTGGAACACTTCACATTCCAGGTCTTTGGCTTTACTCTGGTTTTGTGCATGCCCATCATTATGCATTCCTCTTAGATTTTTTTGCCTTCTGGCCTGGTTTTATATTTTTTGTCTCCTAGCTTGTGTTCTCCTTTCATACGATAAGAATTTTTCTAACATAGCCCCTTGACCTGATCCTGTCTACAGCAGCCTGTGACCAAGACTCTGCTGGGTATATCAGCTGTTCTTCCATACAAAATGAGATTTAGGCATCCTACACAGGAGGATAATCTTTAACAGGAATGAGATGTAATTTCAGCTGGCACTTTGTTCCAAACACTTCCTTGAACCTCTTTAGCTTGATTTGAAAATTATCCCCCAAAGCCTAGACAAGACCCACTAACCATGTGGGACCGAAAGAGACATCTTCTCCTGCTCTGAGCATTCTCCAAGCTCATTATTCCACTTGGGATGTTTATTCTTAGCACATGTTTTGCCTTCACTAACTTGCCTATGAGACCTTGGAAAACTCCTGCTTAGAAAGCAGTTTATATTTGCACATGGGGACTTGGGCAGCCATATAGATGGACACCAGTAATGAAAAGTGGTTCATCTGGGAGTCCACAGTCATGAAGCAGAGAGGATAAAACATTTCTCTGCTCCATTTGGAAGGCCAGTGTGCTGAATAGGACTTGGAGGATCACTGACTCTGGGTGATGGGTGGTTTTGTTCAATGTATGCTGGGATTGAAGAGCTTTATTAAACACACCACTCAATTTTTTTAACAAAATAAAATACACTAAGATAAAATAAAAACCATCACATCAAAGACAAAGCAAGCCAACAGAAGGAAAAAAGCCCAAAAGAAGGCATTAGAATCAAAGACCTACTTGTTCATATACTTGGGAGTGTCCCAAGACTATACTAAAAGCTATAGTATACATGCAGAGCACCTGATTGAGACCTATGCAGGTCCTATGCTTGGTGTCCCAGTCTCTATGAATTCATATGAGGTTTGTTTGTGTTATTATGGTATCTTATATTTCTTCTAGCTCTTACACTCTTCCTACCTTGTTTTTTGTAGAGTTACCTAAGCTTGGAAGAGAGAGATTTGAAAGAAACATCACATTTAGAGCTATGTGTTCCAAGCTCCCTACTCTCTCTCTCTCTCTCTCTCTCTCTCTCTCTCTCTCTCTCTCTCTCTCTCTCTCTCTCTCTCTCTCTCTCTCTCTCTCTCTCTCTCTCTCTCTCTCTCTCTCTGTGTGTGTGTGTGTGGGGGGGGGTATGTGTGTGTGTATGTGTGCCTGTCTGTCTGTCTGTCACCTGTGTGTGTGTGTGTGTGTGTGTGTGTGTGTGTGTGTGTAATTTCTGGGTGTGTGTCTCTGCAATGGTCCATCTGCCACAGGAGAAAACTTCTCTAGTAATGGCTGAATAAGGCACTGATCTATGAGTACAGCAGAACATTATAAAGAATCATATTATCACTACTTATATTCTTGTTATTAAGACCAGTAGTATTTGGTTTTATTTTATATCTCTGTGCTATCTAGTCTTGAGTTTTTGGTAACCTAAGCAGTGTCAAATATGGCCTTCATCATGGAACAGGCCTTAAATCTCCTTCACACACATACAACCTACAGCCTCTGAGTATACAGATGAAACATCTTCCAACACCCCTGCCCTAGCCAATAGTACATGGCCACACAAACCTCATCCCAGAGATCCTGGCCACCTCCTCAGGGGCATAAATACCCATCTCCACACACAGTAAACTGAACTACTTCTCCAAAGCTGTTTCTATGTATTCTATGTATTCTTTACCTGTGCACTCATCACCATCCAGGATCCTATACTACTTCCCTAACTCCAGTCCAGCCTGGTGTACAACAAGCCTGGATACCTCAGGGAAAAGTAGACACAGGGCGGCAGTTTATCATTTACTTAATGCCTAACATAAACATATAAGCATATTTATTCGAGTTAACTCAGTGAGAATGACTGTCTGGTTCCATCCATTTGCCTGCACATTTCCTGATGTCTTTCTTTCTTTTTTAATGATTTATCTCTGTTTTCTTTTAACTTTTTTATTCTTCTCTCATATTCTACATCTTGACATACATTTTTACCTCCCTCCCGTCTCAGCATCTCATTCCTCTCCTCTTCCTCCTATACCTCCTCTTCCCACCTCCCTTCAACAATTGTATAATACTCCACTATTTAAGTATACCACATTTTAAGAAAATCCATTCTTCAGTTGAGGGCCATCTATGTTGTTTACAATTTCTGGATATTATGAATAGAACAATAATGATCATGTTTGGGTAAATGTCCTTTGAGTATATGCCCAAGAATGATATAGTTGGGTTTTGAGACAGATTGATTCCCGTCTTCCAGAGGAGCTACCACACTGATTTCCATAGTGATTGTGCAAGTCTACACTCATACCAGCAGTGGAAGAATGTTCCCACTATTCCATATCTTCACTAGCATGAGCTGTCACTTATGTTATTAATCTTAGCCATTCTGGCAGGTGGAAGATAGAATCTTTCTTAATCATATATCTGCTATCTTCAATGAATGGACCATGGGCATGAATGGATCATGGGCATGAATCCAGTGCAGCTTAGAGTAAAGGAGTTTGAAAACAGAAATGTATGATACTGAGTCTTAACTGGACCATGCCCATGCTTTATGACTGAAGATTAACCTAAACTCATGGGGCTCTGGCTTTCTTGTTGCTGGAATTGATAAACATTTAATACAATCAGATACTTGTGAATGTTCTATTTCCTCTCCACCTCAGTGTAAAGTTCAGAGTAGGGGTTGAGTTGAAGGTGTCTTTGTGGAGTGTGGTTTGCAATCCAGATCTCTAGTGAGTAATCATGAAAGTAGAGAGCAAATCCTTTTCTGATCCAGAGGTGATACTTCCCTGTACACATGTGGATAATGAGTATCACAGGGTCAGCTAGTGAAAGCAGGGTTTTCTATACTAATGAACTTAGCTTCCTATGGTTGTACTAGGAAAAGATTAGGGAATGTTCACTTTCTAAAACAAAATGGTTTTACTATGGCCATGCTGTTTGAGGACTAACTACTGATGAATCCTGATAACATGCAATGCTCAGTGGTGAGAAAGGATCTCCTGTCAGTCTCAGGGACCACCTGAAAGCTTCTCTTCAGATGGCTAGGAACTAGTGCTGATCACCTGTTAGAGGAACTAGAAATGTAAGGTGACCAAGGTTTGTGAAGAAGTAATAAAGAAAGGGAACATAATCGGGTTTGCAAAATTGGAAAGGAGTGAGACAGAAGAGGAGTGGAGAAACTGAGGGAAAGTGAAAATTATAGAAAGATAAGAAGTAAGTAATTATTGGAAATACTTTTGTACCATAATATGGGCTCATTGATGTACATTTTATATGGACTCACTCACACAGGAGATGAGCATGCTTTGGGGGACATTGACTAGTACACTTACAAGCCACAGTGAAGCATAGTCAACATCTAAGCATAATTTCCGTGAGTTCTTTGAAAGATGAGAAGTTTTTATTCACAGTAGGCAGGTGCCAGGGACAATGGTATCTCTTCACAAGGTGTGCACTGTGTAATTCCTTTCTTTAGCAGCCAGATGGTGCTTGAAGCTGCCCCCAGAGACATAGTCTTGCAAAATCCTGATAATTCCTACTTGGTGTGAACTTTTCATTGACAAGCAAAAGCCTTCTTGCAGACAACACTGAGTATAGAAAAAAATAGAAAGGCCTATGGGAGGAGCAGAAATACCATTGACAGTAGATCTTAGTCCACTAGGGGAGGGCTAAAAGAACATAGCACATGGCCTAGGGGTCCATGTTGTTATTGAGGCCACAGTAGAGTTGTTGTTGGAGTATAGGATGAGTTGCTACAACCATTCTCTACTCAAGTCCAACTTGATTTAGGCTTGTTAAGTCCCCCTCTGGGGAACAAATATAGTTATACACACACACATTATCATGAAAATCCTGGATTCAATTTTACCAGAAATCTGTTTCCTTTTGTCTGCCCTGCCACACAGGCTATGACAGTAGGTGTTTGTGCCTTGTGGTTTGCAGAAACTCTATATAACTCCCTGGGATCAGCTGGATGGCTGCTATTGCCTTATGGGTGTAACTAATGCCAGGAAGGGATCCTCTCTTCAAGCCCAAGGGACTAACAATTCTGGAAGTACAATTACAGACAGCATGGTAATTTGAGGGCCACCAAAGTATCAGCGGAGTAACTGAGGAGAGTACTGCAAACTCACAGTTAGGGCTGCGAGCAATAGTGGAAGTGGGATGAAAGGATTTGAAAGGTTCTGCTTTGCAAGTAATTCACTGTGGACTTATTTCTTCCTCTTTTTCTTCCTTAGGCATCATAAATGAAGCATTAAACTTCTGCATCCTCAGACGAAGCTTATTTCTAGAGGAGACGTTCTTAAGCATCAAAAATATCACATTGGCCCTGCTGCTCTATAAACTCATTTCTAGTCCTAGGTAAAAAAAGAATGACAATGGAGAGTTATGGGGCATAGCAGAAACTCCTAGGATCTGTCCCAGATGGGTTGCTCTGAATTCTAGTGAGGTTCATTTCCATGTAGTGCATCCAAGGGCGTGCCCCAGAACTTTCAGAAGAGGCCACATATCTGTAGTTTCTGCTCTATTCCAGGATGAATAACATTCTATGCCTAGTTGGTTTGAGTGTCAAAATTGTAGAGTTTAGGATAATGAGTAGCGAGACATTATCCACCAGTTCTGTGGTGAATGGCAACGCCTTCTTTGTCTTAGCTATTAAAACACGAGGATCAGACAAGGCTTGAGAGAGAGTCTCACTCAAGTTAAAAGCCACATTTGTCTCCAAGACTCTGAGGCTGAACTCAGAAGCCATGTATGACTCTGAGATTCTAGCACTGAAGTCAGAAACTATGTGTGCCTCCTAGACTCTAACGTCAAAGTCAGAGACCATGTCAAAGTTGTCTATCACCCAAGTATTTTATAATATGTACTTTCAGGCATGTGAGCCTATTGTTTGCCATTTACAGTTGGGTAATAGGAAGGTTTAAAAAGTTGAGGATCAATGTATCAACAGGCTGTTTTTTTTTTCCTAGGCCTCTACCCACACCTTCCAGAGGGCCAATTTCCACCTATGTCTTTTCATCTATCTTTTTTTCTGTGTGTCTGTGGTTCTCCATGGCATTCTTCTAATCCATAGTCAGATGTTCTATGTTTGTGACAGACACTGACCTTCATGTAATGGTCTTTCTTTATAAGAGGCCAATCATATTGGATGAGGATACTTCTTATTGCACTGTAACCTCATCTTAATCAATTCTGTCCTGGTCCAAATGCTGCCAGAAGAGTACAAAGTTGATAACAGCAGATATTAACTAGACTAAACATTTAAAGAAGTACCTTAGCCCCAAAACAAGAGAACAAAAAAAAGGTGGATGCAAGGGATGATAAGGAGAGTAGCTGACATATCACATCTAAGAAATGTGGCTGACCACTTCGCCAGATGGAGAAGACAAAATTTGAGAATAAATACTTTTGTCCCCCTCCTAAACCCTGATTCCTACAAAGTCTGCTGGCTAAAGATAAGATATAAGGATGATAATCTGTTACTTTCTTAGATCACTGGTCCTCTAAACAAAGAACACTCTTAAGATATAGCCTTTGCTGCCTTGTCTGGCCTCAGTGGGAAAGGATGCACCTAACTCTGCAGAGATATAATGTTCCTGGGTTGGGGGATATCCAGGGGGCTCTACCCTCTCAGAGTAGAAGGTAGGGTCTCTGTGATGGGGGACTAGGAAGAGGAGCAGTGGTTGGGATGTAATAAATAAAAAAAATACATGTGTACATACATTCATACATAATACATACCCATATACATACATACAATAAATAAAATAAAATAAAAGTATGCAGGCCCTTTCTCTGCTCATTACCTCTGTGATAATAATCACCACAAGTATTCTGCTTATATCCACTGTAGCATCCTTGACAAAGCTTCATGAGCCTGGAGACATGGCTATGCCCCACCAAACAAACAAGTAAAGAAACAAAAATGCACACATGCTTGTCAACACGTTCATTTTAGAAATTCTCCCTTTATTAATTAATATACACTGTCAAACAACAATTTCCACATAGAAGTCCCACATTCTAATGAATAGTATTTCCCCGCCAAACCAGCTAACCCTCCTACCTACCTTTCTTTTCCTTACATTAACTTCTTTATACATTGAATATGCTTTTTCAGAAGCCCATCTAACCAATATTAGTATCAGAAATGGAAATTCCATTTCAACAGAAGGCATAATATGATAACTAATTTGAGTTTACTTTGAGACTGCTTTCAATGACCCTGTAGTTCAGTTGAATGTCCCAGGTTTAGAAGAAAGAATTAAGCTAATATCTTTATCATTGTGTAGCCATCAGTATTTTGTCTTTTAACTGGTTTGAAGCTCCTCAGTCTATGAATTACCCCTAAGAAACCCAGTATACCTCACAGACATCAACTTTTTAAATGAGGATATAGTCATTGTTGTTAAGTAAGGAAATATATACAAGATTTAATATAATCCTTTCTGTAAGACATCAGAGGAAACTAGCATTCTGTGGAGGTGAAAAAAAGAGAAGTGAGTAGGGGGAAAGAAGGGAAAAAAAGCAGGAAACAGTGATGGAAGGCACCATGTTCAAGAGCCCCGAGAAATAGCATCTTTCTGCAAGTAGCTTCCACATGACTCAACTGTTAGGTAGAAGCTAAGTCTCAGCTTCCTTATGACCATCAGGCTGAAAGCAACAGGCAGAGAAGGAAAGGAACAGTGTGTGGAAAAGCCATATTCTGAAAAGAACTCTTTTTTTTTTTTTTAATTTAGATATTTTCTTTATTTACATGTAAATTTCTCC
>NW_022196904.1:49188288-49199058 GCF_008632895.1 Mastomys coucha | reverse complement strand
TTTTGGTGATAGATGTTCTTAGTGAGTCTGACTGGAGCTTGTCCTGTCCCTGACGCCCTGCAAGACTCTTGTGACTCGTGGGGCCTGTGCCTCCCAGGTGGCTGCTCCAGGTTTAGGAACTCACCGGAGAGAGGATGGCGGCTCTCACAGGAGACTCCGGGTCCGGCGGTCCCTGGAGGCAGACTCTCCACGTGCAAGGGAGAGCCTGAAAAGAACTCTTACTTTCTAAGAGACTGCAACATTTTTGCTGAACCTCACAGCCATGGTTAATAATATATCTTTAGGTCAATTGAGACTTAAAACTGCTGTCCTACTATGATCAACCTGCTTTAAGAAAACAGTGTACAATCAACCTTACTTGCTTTGGATTTCTCATATAATAAACTTTTACGACCTAAACTAATGCACAGCTACAATCTTAAGCTTTGTTCTCTTCCATGCCCCTGACCTTGATAATGCATGTCTATCACTTGCTGAAAGCAGCAAACACAGAAGTTGAAAGCAGCTCCCTAAAATCTACCATAAATGTTGAATGCATCTGTTTGTGGATATTGGTTGATAAATGATGATCTGTGTAATCTAGGCAGGTTGAGCCAGTAACTAAATCTCTTGTAAAATTGTTAAAGATTTCTCTAAAATATCCCATTCCTTCCTCATGTCATACTTTCTATGCTGTTCAATAAGGACAAAGTGAAGCCCTTTCTTATGGACAGAGACTGACAGACATAATCACACAGACACCAGGCAGACAGACACACAGTTCACACAAAACACAAACACACAGGGATAGACATACACAGACACAGGGACACACAGATTCATAGTGTAGCCTTCAGGTCAGCACAAATTTAAGCCCACACAACAGACAGGGAATGGAAGACATGGGGGGTTGAAGTTGAGAATTCAAGTCTTGATTCACTCTTGCTTAAGAAATTTCAATGGGAAACGTTTTTATGTCTTTTCTTATTACTACTCCAATAAATTATTGGTAACTTGAATGTAATAACTAACACATTATTATCCAAATGCCAGTGAAAGTAAGAGGGAGAAGGAAAACAATGAAAATGGAAGAGTTCTGCTCATCAGAGCAGAGGCTGGGCATGGATAAATAGGAGGACCTCTAAACCTTTTTCCTCAGTACAAAGGACTGCTTGGTGAGATAATGTCATCCTCCCATCTTCAGTTCCATTAAATCTTGCACCCCCACAACAAGGCTGCATTCAACTTGCCCATACCTTTCTTTCACAAAATCCCCTCCCACAGAGGCACAGTATTCAGAACTAAGTAACGGCAGGTGAGCATTTCTCATTATTATATAGGCTAGGACCAAAGATGACTTTATAATAATAGAAGGAGACAAGCAAGCACAGGGGCCCTTATAAATAGATTATAAGACTATGGTGGATTTATCTTCACTTTCACAACATGATTGAGCTTTTCTGGTCTAGAATAGTTGGAATGGAACAAGTTCTGAAGCTTTATTGCCAAAACAACACCCTTTCATGCTTCACTTTCTTCTTTTTGATTCAAAATCCCAGAATAAGTTAAATGTAAACATTCAGAATTTCCATATTAAGAACAGAACTTTTGGAAAGATTCTAAACTGCAAAGAAAGTCCCTGATCAAAGCAGGAGCTCACCTGGTGAAGGCAGAGGATGCCAGTTTGCTAGCCTGAGGCCATGAAAACATTTCTGAGCTTATGTCTGACAGTCAAAGTGAACGCACCAGTAGGTAAGTGGGCAGGGAATGGGCTGCATACAAGCAACTGTTAGACAGCAGACATAAATTCTGCCTAAGAGGTTCCTTGTAATATTTTATGGAATGTTTATTTGGGGTTAGAGAGCAGAAATCAGGAGTTTAACAATACCAGTCCCTCTCCAGCCATGTGTCCATTGGATAAGGTAGAGAGGGAGGTACTGGCTTGGGTCCGGATGTTAAAAGGATCTTCTCTGCTCCCAAACATTGTGTTGTTGATTGTTGTGACTTGTAATTGAGCCTCCCTCATCATCTGAGGGGACAGCTCTGTAGAGAGGATTGCATAAATTATTTTTTGTTTGGTTTGGTTTGGCTTGGGGTTTTTTGTTTGGTTGGTTGGTTTTTGTTTTGTTTTGTTTTGTTTTCTGAAGAGAAAACTGACAGATTCTTACTTTAACATTGGATGGTAGCAGATGCCCTTAAGAATCTGGTAAGTTATAAGGCTGCTCTTTCCAGAGTCTCTGTACCACAAGATAAGCATTGAGACTCTGGAATCAGTTTTTGGCTGCTAGGACTTCAAATAAAGTTCCATATTTTTCCCATTTCCTAGCCTATCTGTGTCCTGGTAACAAGGCTAGAGAAAGCTTCTAGGCTCTGCTAGTATTATTGGTTTTATACTAAAACAACATACCTGAAATAATATGTGATAAGTGAAGTCCCTAGTAAATGATTATTGTTTGAGAAGAGTATAGACTCATGAAGAACCCCAATACCACAGACACAGAAGAATGACAAAGCTTTCTGTTGGTCTCCATGTAGATATTAACTGTATGTATAGAAAATACTGACCACAACTTCCTCATCCCAGTTGTTTCTAGCCTGAGTCTGCTCTCCTCAAAGGTCCTCTTCCAAGATTAGCTAAATCTGCCTTCTTTTCCATCTGTGTGAGTCTTGGATAGTTACCCCAATGCTGGGTTATTGGAATCTCTCCTTGTTCTCTTTCTAATGGTTTTCAAGAGAGCAGACCTTTAACTTCTCTGCTAGGAAAGAGGCTGGGACAAGGCCTACCCTCTCACCATCTAACATTACTTTGTTCTTTACAGCCACAGAAGAGAAAGCCCACATCCAGTGCACATAGACTTCTAGTGCTGCCCCTAGTAATCCCCTCATCCCTTTTACTCACCTCTATATTCTCGCTTTTTGTTGTCAGTACAGAGCTCTTTTCCTTATCAGCTTTGCCTTTCCAGCCAATACAATGAACAACAAAACATCAGCAAATGGCCATCTTCTTCACTCGGACATACAGATGAAGCATGAGGGTTATTTAACCAAATTTTGATGCCTAAATAGTAATCAGCTGACAGCACATTTTGAACTCAGCAAGGGCAATCGTTAAAATGCAACAGACTGGTTTTGTTGCCAGGACCTCTTATTCCGTGGGATGAGAGTTCTGGTCAGGTGAGCACAATTCAGCGAATGACAGAGTTGAAACATGGGTGTGCTGAACCTGAATGTATTTCTTAAAAATGACATGAGTCATTTACAGTCATTGCAAAAGAGGAATGAGAAATCTGGCAGCTTAGTAATTGAGGTACATCAGAGGCCACCTGAAACACCTGGGCCTAAAGCAGCCACCTCTTCTGGATAGGCGCTGCGCTGCGCGCGCGCGCGCGCGCACACACACACACACACACACACACACACACACACACACACACACGGGCCCAAGCGCTCTGGGGGGGGGGGGGGGGGCTGTGGACTTCATGAGGCTCAAAGCTGGAATCTGAATGATTAAGTCTGTCCAAGTCTAAGTCTAACCCTGTGCACAAAGTGAAAACCAGACTTACATGGTATTCAGAAAACAGGGCGAATGACAAAAGTTATGTAGGCAGGTGGCAGTTACATCAAGGTTGGTAGGATCAGGTATCCAGGTGTGAAGTGGGCAGAAGAGCAATGGTAACCTCCCCCCCCCGGGGGGCTATTTTGGTATTCCCATGCTAATTCTCTGGATCTGCTGGAAGCAAGCACCAGGAAGTTCCAATCTAGCAGTTCCTGAAAATGCTCTTAAGTGAGGGAAGCCCTTCGATTACTCCCTGGTATGTAAAACAGTTCTGTCTTCTGTGGGACTGCCCTGAGAATTCTAACTATGTGCCTGACCTCTGTTGCTAACTCTGAGGACATCTTATCTGATAAGGCAGATTCCTTGTGAGAAATTCCAAGCTAAGGACAGCTAGGTAATAAATTAGGATATATTGTAACATTGTGCTGGCCAGGAAACAATGCCCAATCTTAAGTTTAGCCATTTGCGAATCATTTCTTGGGGTACCTTTATGCCTAAATAAGATGGCGTGTTGACTATTGGAAAGACTAATCTGGAACACGTCTGAGTTAGGAGATGCCAATGACTGACTGAATACCCAGGAGGCACAAACTCACTTTGAAGTCATAATGCCTTTTGTCCTTAATCAAGCTTTTATCCCCGATATTGCAGACATAATTGGAGCAGATGAGTGGGCATGGCAAATGCTAATAAAAATGTTTCTCAGTAAATAATGGTAAAGGGCTGAGGGATTAATTAGGAATTTGGGGTGTTCCTTCATGATAGATGTCCTGGAGATATTGAGGATCCAGGAGAATAAAAAACATAATAAAGATAATTTACAGCAATTCTATATTCAACATGAAATTAAATGAAGATTAAAGTCAAAGCAATTCCATTAAAATCAGGAATAAGACAGCATTGTCCACTGTCTCCATATCTATTCAATATAGTGCTTAAAGTTTTAGATAGAGAAATAAGACAACTGAAGGAGATCAAGGGGACACAAACTAGAAAGGAAGAACTCAAAGTATCCTTATTTGCAGATTATAGGATAGTATATAAAAGTGACCCTAAATATTCCACCATGGAAGCCCTATAGCTGATAAACAGCTAAGCAGCTAGATACAAGAATCAGTAGCCCTCCTATGTACACATGATTAATAGACTTTGCTGGATGCTGAACTGAGACCAAGTGCTTTCCCACACAACTCACACCAAGTCTAAAACTTCTTTGTGACACTTAATTTGAGCATTCAGTTACCACTTATTTCTGGATACAGTCCAAGACTGCTGAAGGCTGCACCTGAATTTCTCAAGCTCGTTGTGCAGATGTAGTACTTCATCAATTGTAGTTGTCAATCCACCAGGTATGGGTTAGGCCTATACTGCACCATTAACCCTTGCCTATGATAGATTGTTGTAACTGGTTTGTCGAGCACATGGAGAAGGAGGTATCTGGTGCAGAGGAGGCTGTGTATAGGAACATTTGAGAGATTTCCAAACTCTGGTCATCAGGCTTCAGTACCTTTTAGTTACCTCAGAATCTGTGGAAAGACAGAAGATTGAGTGGAGCTCCTTCGTGATTCCAACACAGAGCTTGAGTTAGAAACCAGGCTCTACAGTTTGGTTGTGGAATATGCAAACAATTCTTGACTCAGTGGTCAATTTGTGATTCTTTAGCATCATGATGGTGTGATGTAGACCTGTATTCAGTGAAAATCATATTTTAAATTTGAACCTATATCTACCCCTGTCTTGGTGATATGTTTATGATGTTCTCTCTCCACTGGAAAAAACAATTGTATTTTAAGTAAAGCTTGATTTTAAGTAAGCTGCCTTGTAATCAGCCTTAAGTAACCAGCTGAAGCTCCCAGGAAGCTATACAATTATGACAGTGAATAGCCAGGCCGATACAATGCACTGTATTCAATAAAGTCTATCACAAATAAGCTATATATTAGTTGATTTGTCCCAGCTGTAGGATAATGGAAATGTTCTGAAAACATTTTATGTACGTTAACTAAGAGATGCCTGTTAAGTTATATGTATTAAATGTATTTTCAACTTACAATACTTTAGATTTATCACATGCTTATTAAGGAACATCACTATCAAAAACTGAAGATCATATATCATCTATCCATGCTATCTTTATCCATCATCTATCTATTACATATCTATTCATTGTGTATCTATGTTTTACCTATGTATTGTAGATATAGCTAGCTATTTTCTATCATCTATTTGTCAATATATTATGTATCTAGCTAGTTACTTATTCTATCTATCTATCTACCTATCTATCTATCTATCTATCTATCTATCTATCTATCTATCTATTTATCTATCAAATACTCAGATTTATAATCATAAAATACCCAGTTTTGAAAAGTAGCTGATTTCTACATTCTTGATAGTCCTATTTTTTAAAAATATTTTTATTTGTGTGTCTGTACTGTGTGTTGCTTGGTACAAGTGAATTTAGTGCTTCTGAAGCCAGAAGAGTGTGTGAAGAACTCCTGAAATGAGTTACTGACAGTGTGATCTTCCTGACATGGATACTGAGAATAAAACTGAGGGTTCCTGAAAAAGCAAGACAGTTCTTTATTGCTGGACCATCTCTCCAGAACCTGGTCAGTGTTCATTTTAATCTCTGTCCTATAACTTGTGCAGCAGTGAGACAAAATAGGCTAATAAATACATTGAGAACATGTACATCATGAAGCTTCCCTTTCAGAGTTCAGTAAGAGACTAGGGGAACAAGACTCAACACAAGAAAATGTTGGATAATGAGACCACAAATTGAATAGACCATTTCCCTATATTGACAGTCACATATCTATTAATTAAGTGTAGAATTTGGACTGTAACTATACACAACAACCCATACAAAACACAAGGCAGGTTTAGAACCAGGCAAGGGCACACCCTTGCTTCAGTCTGCCAAGCATGGTTTATGGATAATATGAATTGTCACGTCCTTACTCTTGCAGATCTCCAGTAGCATAGTAACCTCCCCTTACCAGATTATAGTCATAATACATATTATTTGAAAATATAGGTTTGATGTATGCTTTTTGGGCCATTTGAAGTGTCCATTTCCCAGATGTGAACATTTTTTTTCTAATATTCATAATCAGAAATTTTCTTAATAATGAAAGGTACACCATTACTGGGAAATTTTCAGTCATGAAAATGACCCTTCAGAAGAGAGGGCACATTGTTTCTCATAGCAGTTACAAACTGCCAAGTGATAAAGGTTAGTCAATCCCTCTCTAATGTAAGCAGGCACTCATATAATCATTGAAGAGCCAACTCTCTTTTATTTTGCTGAAACTATGAACTTCACAGAATAAAGTAACTGTGCCCATTCAAGAACAATCACG
The DNA here is from genome assembly GCF_008632895.1 of Mastomys coucha. Lineage (NCBI taxonomy): Eukaryota > Metazoa > Chordata > Mammalia > Rodentia > Muridae > Mastomys > Mastomys coucha. The sequence goes on along the minus strand of NW_022196904.1, from coordinate 49,192,155 downwards.
TTCAGTGTTGAATGTAGGGCTATTTGCAACAATAAAATCGTTGGTGAATCAGAAACATTATTCTTTAACTGGATCCAGTATACACTTCAATATGCTCTCACTCACCATGCTGATTGGCTGTTTGGTTCAACACTATATATAGTCCAGCACCATGATAAGTCTTCAACATTATTTATTTAATAACTCCATCACTCAACAGTGTTTTGCTCCCAAAGAGGTTTTATGATCTTCATGTAGAAATCAGTTAATTAATGCCAAAGAGAATTCAGTAGGGTTACAAACTGCACAATTATGATAATTTAAGTTATAGAAAAACTTAACTAATTATTTTTATTTTATTACCATGTACATGTATGTGCATATTTGTACATATGTACATGGTATGTATGTGGCTATACATAACACAGAATGAATATAGAGGTTTCCTTTTATATGTAAGTTCCAAGAGTTGACACAGGGAGTCATGCTTGCATAAAAAGTACCCTACCAAATGTGCCATCTCATCAACCCCCAAACTATAGGGATTTAATGGTGAAAACTCCAATTCTTGACTTGGGCTTTTATGGATTGGGAGGGGTATGGTAGCAAAATAATGAGGAGCAGTATTAGCAAAGTCCTTCAAGACTGACCAGGAGTCAAGTTAGTGTGAATGGAGGGTGTTGAGATTAGGGCTTGGTAAATATCTGCTATTGACACCTAGTAAGACATGGTGAGACTAGACCCAGTCTAGGAGAATACCTTGGCAATCGCAGAATTCAAAACACACATGCTTGTAGCACTGGCCAGAAGCCATGCTGGAAGATAAGCAGCAGGGAATAACTCTGTTGCCATCTTGCATTTGTCTTCAGAAGAATATACTGCAAAACCAGGTAAATAAATACCTAAATAAATGCTGCAACAGAACAGTCCCACATGAAGCTATGTACCTATAAGAATATATAAAGCATTCTGAAGTACAGAATGATCTATCATGAAAACAACCAACATGAGGAAAGGCAGGGTGGCCCACACTTTGTGATTACATTTGTAAGGGATATCTAAAGTAGTATAAGTCATAGACTCAGAGTAAAATGGTAGTTAGCAGGGGCTCTCAGAAACAGGAGTTGAGCAGTAGGTGGAAACCTTGACTGAGGACCCAAAATGAAAAAAAAAAAAAAAAAAAAAAAAAAAGCTCAAGGTAGAAGCTAGAGAAGTAGAGGTGGAAGTGAACTCAGAGGACATGAACATTCTCAGAGTAGACTTAAGCTGACCTTGAGGACCAAGGATCTTAAGGGAAATTCAAGAGGCCACTGAGAGATTTGTTGGCAATATTAAGAGACAACAGTTTACATAAACCCAAGAGGAAAGACATTGCCAAAGGTGGAAGATATATCTTCAAAGAACACGGCACAAACTCTTTGCTTGGTTAGGAAATCTCTTCATTTTCTTGCTGTCAACAACAAGCATTCCAGAGAATTTTTCTCTGGAAATGCCCTAAATTTAGTCTTTTATTCAAGCCATCTCACTTCATTTTATGAACCAGAGGCAGGATAGAAAGACAAGGAAAATTATGGGGATGTAGGAAAAAGAAAGGATCGCTCATTCTTGAGTCTGGTTAAAGGCTCTCACCAACTGAGAAGTCAGATTCCCAGGACTATTAACAGAATTTGCTTAGGGACTATCACCTTTCCCATCTGTACACCTAAAATTTTTAAACCTCATTAGAATTCCATGTACAGTCCTTGTGACTTCTGGTTTCCACTTATCAGATTCTAATTCAAGTTACATCTAAATCTACCCTAGAGTCTTCCATGTCAAAAGAGGAAAAGGTTTTGGGGCAAGTTTTCAATCTAACTTGAAAGGCACCAAAATGATATGCGTGGCTAATGCTGACATCTAACTGTGATGTTCCCATGAGAAGCCCATACTTACCTCCCCATTCCCTGGTGACCATCATTCTACATGTCCAGCTCTATGAATTTGACCCACAGGTACCTTGTATGTTGTGGTTTGAATATGCAATGTCCCCCATGGACTCATAACTTGAATGATTGTTCCCTATCTGAGAATGTTGTTTTGAGAGGTTCTGAGCCTGAGGAAGTGGGTCCTTGGTGGTATAATATTCTTGACCACTTCTTGTTTCACTCTGTTTTCTAGTGGCCCATGGGAACAGCTGTTTTCCTATTGCCATCAATTCTGCCCAAATATATGGCCAAGCAGGACTGAACTTGTAAAACAGTAAGCCAAATTACTTTTCTCCTGTAGTGTTTAAATTTGTGGTGATAGCATAAGGTAACTGATATATTCATCTAAGTGGACCTCACTGTGCTGTTCTCTGGACCTTACCACCCCTCCCCCCCCAAAAAAAAAGTTGAGTGAGCATTTCTCCCTAAGGCTAAGGCTGAAAATAACATGAAAGTAATAAACCCCATCAAGTGACTGTAATTGGATGTGACCTCTCTACCTTTATTTCATTCAGCCTCATATCTGCATGTGAACTGTGTTATAGCATGTGTTGGAATCCCTCCCCTTCCTTTACCACCCCACTTTTTTAATAGATAAGGCCTTACTCTGTAGTCTAAAGTTGTTTTCAGACCCAGCAAATTTATCTGCCTCAGATTACTAGATTCCAGGATTACAGATGTGAACCGTTTTGTCTGACTTTAAGAATTCTTTTCTCTTGGTTGTGGTTGGTAATGCATGTTTTTAATACACTCTAGAAGCAGAGGCAAACAGATCTGTGTGAGATTTTGGCTGGCCCGGTTTATATAGTGAATTCCATGCTAGCCAATGCTACATAGTAAGACCTAGCCACCTCTAACGCCAGATACCAGAAAAAATAATAAGTAGATAGATAGATAGATAGATAGATAGATAGATAGATAGATAGATAGATAGATAGGTAAAACAGATCTCTCTTTTAAAGCAAGAATAATATTCTCTTGGAAATAAAGACCACAATTTGTTTTTCATTGATCTATCAATAAACACTTGAGGCACTTGTACTTTTTTAGTGATTGGAAATGGTGGTTATGGACATGATATACAAATATATATTTGAGATCCTATTTTTAATTCTTTTGCATATATAACCAGAGGAATAATTACTTGCTGGGTCATGCAACAATTCTATGGTTGTTTTATTGTTTTAGATAAAAATGTAGTGTTTTTCATTTTATCCTGTTTTTATCCACTTTTATTTTATTCTGTAGTGAATTTATTACTTTATATTTCCAGCATCAATGAGGGTTTAAATTTCTCCACATCTCCATTAACAATAATAACAATTACTTTAAGAATAGGTATCTGTGTGGCATGTGAACAGTAGTTAGAAATTTGTTCTGTTTTATTTTGTCTTTGCATTGTCCTGGATTAAGCCCAGAGCCTTGCTGGGCAATCACTCTACTTCTGAGCTATAATCCTATCCCTGTTTGATTTATTTTGAAACAGGATTTTGCTGAGTTGTCCAAACTGGCCTCAAACTGAAGAATTTTCTCCTTTAGCCTTCACTGTGGCTATGATTATAGATGTATACCACCATGGCTAATGGTACTTAAAGGTAGTAAATCCTGTCCTAATGGTAGCCACCTTCCAGGGAACACATTCTGGGTGGCAGCATTCTAAATGAATTAACTCTGAGGTACAAAGAAGACCCTGATTTGGTAAGAAAATGTATATTTCAGGTATAAAATATGTACAGTTTTCATAGGTTCCCAACAAAGGGTATACTATTTTTTGCTTTTATTTTTCCACAGCTCACTACCCACTGCCTTGCTGACATTTTGTCTCTTAAACACAAGCTCCATGAATGAACACCTTGCAATCATAGGATAATGCCCCTTGGTCACTCAAAGTGAAGGGATAATGGTTTTGCTTTCCTTGAGTAAA
>NW_022196904.1:49186916-49187310 GCF_008632895.1 Mastomys coucha | reverse complement strand
TTAAAATCTTGGCTGTTACTGTGGTACAAGCCCAAAATAAGAACAATTTTTAGACATTGGGTTTCATTACAATAAGGCTGTAGTTCAATGACCCTCACATCACCAAAGGATTTTACGTCCATCCTAGCTAAGCTGAGAGTTGACAGTTCTGCTGCACCAAGAAATGAATTGTAGACTCGATTTTTGGATACAGAATTCCTGATATGGTCAAAATAATTTGACTTGAGTGAGTGACTTCATTCTCAGCCCACAGGGAACAGGTTACATTCATTTAAGAATTGGTGTAGGTATAAAGATGGTCTATCCATAAAGCCATTCACCAACTATTTCAATGAACAATGGTTCTGCTTGGAGGGTGGCACAGGCATTAGGTGAGGGTAAGAATTTGGTTCAT
>NW_022196904.1:49144580-49184902 GCF_008632895.1 Mastomys coucha | reverse complement strand
GCTTTCTCTGTGTGTTGTGGGACTGGCTGCAGAGCTTGTGCCCAAGGTCTGCTTAGAACACTAACCCAAACAGACCGGAATGAACAGGAGTCATTGGGCTGGCGGTGTTCCTGTGTGCCTAGTCCCACTGGTCCCAGTTACTCCCAGTGTTGGGACAGATGTTGGTTCCTGCTCACCTCTGATCCTGGGTGTGTCAGAGTGCCTGGGAGTGGAGCTTCCTCTGGGTGTTATGGGTACTGGCTGCAGAGCTTGTGCCCAAGGTCTGCTCTGGACCCCAGCCCAGACAGACCAGAAAGAACCCAAGTCACTGGGCTGGCAGAGTTCCTGTGTGCCTGGTCCCACTGGTCCCAGTTATTCCCAGTGTTGGGACAGATGTTGGTACCTGCTCACCTCTGATCCTGGGTGTGTCAGAGCACCTGGGAGTGGAGTTTCCTGTGGGTGTTGTGGGACTGGCTGCGGAACATGCACCCAAGGTCTGCTTTGGACCCCAGCCCCAATGTTTTCTTTATTTACATTGCAAATCTTATCCCCTCCAACCCTCCCCCATCCCATCCTCCCTCTCCCTGCTCAATAATCCACCCACTTCCACTTCCCTATCACTGGGGCATCAAGCTTTCATGAGACCAGGGGTCTCTCCTCTCACTGAAGTCTCACAAGGCCATCCTCTGCTACACATGCTGCTGGAGCCATGGGACCCTCCATATGTACTCTTTGGTTGGTGGTTTAGAACCCTGCGAGCTCTGGAGGTACTGGTTGGTTCATATTGTTTTTCCTTCTATGGGGCTGCAAACCCCTTCAGCTCCTTGGGTTCTTTCTCTAGTTCCTCCATTGGGGACTTTGTGCTCAGTACAATGGATGGCTGTGAACCTCTACTTCTGTATTAGTCAGGCACTGGCAGAGCCTCTCAAGAGTCAGCTATATCAGGCTCCTGTCAGTAAGCACTTGTTGGCATCCACAATAGTGTCTGGGTTGGGTAACTGTATATGGAATGGATCCCTATGTGGGACAGTCACTGGATGGCCTTTCCTTCAGTTTCTGCCCTAAAATTTGCCTCTGTATTTCCTACCATGGGTATTTTGATCCCCCTTCTAAGAAGGAATGAGGTATCCACACTGTGGTCTTCTGTCTTCTTGAGCTTCATGTGCTCTGTGAATTGTATTTTGGGTATCCTGAACTTCTGGGCTAATATTCACTTATCAGCGAGTATATGCCATGTTTGTTCTTTTGTGATTGGGTTACCTCACTCAGAATGATATTTTCTAGTTCCATCCATTTGCCTAAGAACTTCATGAATTCATCACTTTTAATAGCTGAGTAGTACTACATTGTGTAAATGCACCACATTTTCTGTATTCATTCCTCTGTTGAAGGACATCTGGGTTCTTTTCAGCTTCTGGCTATTATAAATAAGGCTGCTATGAACATAGTGGAGCATGTGTCCTTATTACATGTTAGAGCATCTTCTGGGTAGATGCCCAGGAGTGGTACAGCTGGGTCCTCTGGTAGACCTATGTCCAGTTTTCTGAGGAACTGCCAAACTGATTTCCAGAGTGGTTGTACCAGCTTGCAATCCCACCAGCAATGAAGGAGTGTTCCTCTTTCTCCACATCCTCACCAGCATCTGCTGTCACCTGAGTTTTTGATCTTAGCCATTCTGACTGATGTGAGGTGGAATCTTAGTGCTGTTTTGATTTGCATTTCCCTGATGATTAAGGACTTTGAACATTTCTTTAGGTGCTTCTCAGCCATTCAGTGTTCATTAGTTGAGAATTCTTTGTTTAGCTCTCTACCCCATTTTTTATACCAATGGCTTGTGCTGTAAGGTCAAAAATCAACAAAAGGGACCTCAGAAAATTGCAAAGCTTCTGTAAAGCAAAGGACACTGCCAATAGGACAAAACGGCAACCAACAGTGTGGGAAAAGATTTTTACCAACCCTATATCTGATAGAGGCGTCTTATAGTACAGTGAAATTATATAGCTGCTTAATACTGATGAAACAACATTAGCTACAGAACAAGGTCAAGTGTGGTGTCTTGTGCAGAGCTAAGAGAGATAGGCCACATCAAATTATAAATGTCTGATGGAGTTTTCCTGAACTTCCGTTGTTTTTCAGATTTATGCAAAATGTTCATCCAACACTTTTGCTTTGTTAGTGAGATACAGAGATATTTTAGTTAGCTTCAGTTGTCAACTTGACACAATATAGGAGATAAATCTCCATGAGTAATTGTCTAGATCAAGTTGACTTGTGAACATGTATATGGGGGTTTGTCTTTATTTCACTCGCTGAGGTTTAAAGCCCCATAGACTATGGGTAGCACCATTTCCTGTACAAGAGTAGAAAAACTGAGTGCAAGAATGCATGAATGAATCAAACATCTCAGGTCTTGACAGTGACTGTAATGTGACTGGATACTTCTCTGCAGCTTTGAATTTTTTCATGATGATGGGTTTTAAGCTGAAGGTAGGAGTCAAGTAAAACCTTTCTCCATTAAGTTACTTTTGTCATGATATTTGATCATAGCCACAGGAAGGAAAACTTAGACACTACCGTGTTCTAATACTTCACAGAGTGCCTTAGGCTGACATCTTGTCAATTTCCATTTTGCTCCCAAGATTCCACATATGCCTCTGAGAGAGCATGTAAGAACAGAAAAAAACACAGAACTTGCTCAATATGTCATTCCACCACTCTGTCAATGACCTGATTCTGCAGTAGAGTGTGCCCTGATGCCTCAGACTCTGTAAATGTATGCCTCTGCCACCTGCACATAGGGGCTTTTGCCCTGTAGATCTCCAGATGACACAATGTTCTCCACACTGCTTGTTTGGTAGCTTTTCTGCTTGTTAGCAGAGATATTTCTCTGCGTGTGCTGGGATGTCTCATTCCATCTGCAAATCTTTGGCTATTCTCCATCAGTTTCAAGCACTTGAAATGATCCTTGCTCAAACAGGAAACTGATTGGTAGCTCATCTTCAGCAAGCCTGTTGCATTTGAAACTGTGATTTAAAAAATTAAATCTTTTTACTCTCTGTAGTGCTAGGAGTCAAGACCAGATCCTTGCTCAACAAGCACTCCATTACTATATGCCCAGCCAAAATGAGATCTTAATTACAGTATAAATCATTTACATGACAAAGGATTTCTGGCTTTACCAAACCATGGAACTTGAACTGGCTTTGGATAGATACTGAGTTACACACTTTTGGAATCATTTTCTAAGAAACCTTTCAATCACTTCACAAAAGCTCATTTCCATGGCAGCATCCCACCCAAGAGGGATACACAGAAAAAACTAATTGTGGAGTTGAGGCTCCTCCTATGAAAATGGAGGTCTATGTAGCCCTGACTTGAAGGCTAATACTAACACTAGCTTGTCAGTGTACACAGTGACCTTCCAGAAACCTAGAGACTTTCTTTGTGTGTGTATGTGTATGTGAGAGAGAATCCAGAATGTGTATGGTCTAAATAGTCATCCTGACCTTGGTGTCTTTCTCTTTGTGGTTGCTCTTCTAATTTGGTAGTTAACCTACTTGAAATACCCTGAATCACTGTGGGCGAGTCTGGCTTGCCATTTGTTTATTCACACACTAACTTCAAGGTGGTTATTTGTGTTCTGGGTGATTCAGGTAATACTTTTGCACAGGAGGTGCTGAAATGAACAGTACACATATTCCTACCTTTCTGTTATATGATAGAAATAAGAACCAATGAGCCTGTTTATAACTTAATTACAGAATTTACTGAAGTATGGTCTTGATCAGTGTAGGATAGGTAGAATGATGAATGAGTGTATAGGGACTCCCATGAAGGGAGGGACCAAAGACTTGTGGGCCTTGCATCCACATTGAAGCAGCCTCCTAGTACAAATGGTCCCACATCTGAATCATACTCAACTCTTCTTTTTTCCTGATGACTCATATGACCTTGCATAGACCTGCTGTCTATGGAAGGTCAAGGAAAAATGTCATGCACAGGAAGAGAAGTCCTTGGGTAGGCAATGAAGGACTTAGTCACTAGGAAAAGCAGTAGAATCTGGTCACATTTTAATGCTGAATCAGTAGGATTTCAGTTAGGGTTAGATGAAATCAGAGCCAGGAGTCATCAGGGAAAAAGAAGAGTTGAGTATGATTCAGATGTGGGACCTGTTTGCTTAGGATGCTTAGATAAAATGAGAATGTGGTTTCATATCAGCCATAAGTCATGTGTGTGGCTATATCCAGATATCATATTCTCTTTACATTCAAAAGGGAGCTTGAATGCTTACTGATAGCTTGCCATGTAGTCATCCAAATTCCTTCTGTAGAAGGCTCAGATGAATATTACATTACCTGAAGATATACTATTCATTGAGAGCTTAAAGAAATGAAAAGAAAGTCTGGCCAGGAACTGCTGGAAAACTAAGACATCTCCTAGCTCAACCTTTCCCATCTCAGAGGAAACTTGAGGTCTTGTCCTGAGTTGTCGACTGCTTGTCTTCCAGATTAAGGGAGGATGTTATATGAGGCATTATGGAAACCTCTTAAGATTTGAGTAGGATTTCAAGAAGATCCATGAGAAAATAAATCTGTAATGCATACTTTAAACATAGAAAAGAGCTTGAAATAGATTTTAGTAATCAGAGTATAATACTCTAGAGACTTCTACAGTCATCATACTGTCTTCCTTGTTCACACTTGCTCTACTAAAAGACCCAAAATATTCCTTCTAGAATTTACATTAGAAACATAGCCCTGTTTCTCAAGAATCTTGCCATGGCTCTGAGGTTTCCAAGCCTCAAAATTAACTTCTCACTGTGATTTGCAAATGACCTGTTTTATGTCCCTGGATGTGTTTACTCACAAATAAGAAGCACAACCCCAGCCAGGCCCATAACTAGCATGTGATTCTTGTTACTTTATTTGTCCATTCACCAACTACCAAATATTCATGTGCAGGGAAATGTTTAGCAGTAATACTTTGGTGAGCAGGCTGGACTAAGCTCAGTCTGTGTAGGATTTATAATCTAACAGGAAATTTTAGCTTTATAGAGTGTACTTGGTCGAACAAATGAAATAGACCCAGAGATGGCAGGGAAGAGTTCTTTCTGTGACTGACCACTACGATGAGAAGATTGGACTAATCACACTGCTCAGGAGTCCAATGTGTTTCAGCAGCCTAGAATACTAGCAAGCCTTAGGTAAGGCTTAGTTAGTAGGCATATAGGGTTTCAAGCCCATGAAATGTCTTTTACAACTAAAAAAACACAAATACTCTGTGAGTTAAGAACCTTCATCAACACATATTGGTGTGTAGTGGTTTTTACCAACATAGAGAAGAGGTAGACATCAACTTAAATAGACACATTTCCCCCAACAAATTGCTATGAAATGTTTACTGTTTCTTTCAGTTACAGATGTCAATATTAAGCTACTCCAGTATTAGCAACACTGATAGAGGTTACACAGTTGAATTTTATAAAAATGAATAATGTTTTAATATAAGCATGTCCCACATCTAATATTTGGAACAAATTGAAATTTAAACTTAACCGGTCATATTATATTTTATCTGGGATCCAACCCCAAGTTCTGTCCCACTGGCAGTCATCCATGTCCAATCATATCATGGTTATTGCAGTTATCTTGAAATATTGTACAAAATTGCAACAAATAATAAACCAAGAGTTATATTATTTAGCTTTTTAATGAGGTACATTTATTTCTGTACAGCAATTTTATTTGTCTTTTAGAAGCTATTTTACTATTACAACATAATTGGTTTCCATTGTCATATGATGTATTTCATTTCATGCTTGTAGAAACATGAGTCTGAGGCACAGCAAGGAGATTCAGTGAGAAAAAGCACTAGTTGTAGAAGCCTAGAGACCTCTGTTCAATCCCCAGAACCCATATAAAGGTGGGAGGAAAGAATGACTGCATAAAATTCTCTTTAGACCTCCACATGCGTGCTGGGGCATGTGTACCTCACTCCTGATACAGCATACACACACGGAAACTAATGATAATACTAATAATAATTTTTAAAAGAAGTATGAATATAGGAAGGATGCACTCCAGCAGTACATCCAAACTTCAAGCACAGGCCTCATTGCTTCTTTCTGAAGTGATGCTGACATTGGCTCAGGCATGTATTCCGCCAGAGGCTGCAGGGTCCTGCTCTAGACCTGACAAGTAGAACATCAGTCTTTACAGGCCTGACTTTGGCAGTGAGGGAGCAGGCCTTGTCAGCCTAATTAACAGAAGGCAAGAAGTCTTAGGACACCTTTGGTAGTTCTGAAGCCTTTTGCTCCCCTGAGGTCTTCTAGGCCCCTCACACCCATAGCAAGGAGCTGCCTTAGAAGAACAGGGTAAAGTAGTATGGGAATGAGGACAAGGCTAGAGAATGAGCAGCCCTCAAGGAGTATTCAGAAACATTTGGAAAAAAACAAAGCAAAACAAAACAAAAAAAACCCTCAACTTGTTCCTTCTAAGTTGATAGGAGAATAGATAGCAGAGCATATTATAATTATTCTAGAAAATTTTCTAGAAATTATTCTATAAAAAGTTGGCCACATGTGCTATGCCTACTCACACTAGGGAGTTTTCCCACTGTGTGGTGATCTGTATATACTTTCTGAGTCTCAGTGTTACCCTGACCCTCTAAACTTTCACACCCCTTCCTGTTTCTTCATTTTAATCAAACCAGGAATTTTCTCCACATGCTATGTGTACGCTCCTCTTACTCCTCCTGCCCGTGCCAGATCCTTCCATACTTTTTCTGGTGCAGCCCCATCCAAGTTGCATAATATAGATATACACTAAGCTTAGGGTATATCCTATGTGTCAATATCATAGTAAACTTGCCAAGACAGGCCTGAGCTTATTGACCATCTTGCCTGGAATAAGGAAATAGAATTAATTAAACGATGAACACTATAACCTTGATTTATAAATCATGTGAATGTGGAGAGCAGGATTTGAAAGAGTCTTCTCCAGGGAAGGGTATACCCATTGGTTATCCAAAACTAAATGGGCAGACCATAGAGACTGAGCAGGCTGTATTTATGTATTTAGGAACACACACCACAGCTACCACCACCTCCAACAAAAACAAACAACAACAATACAATAACAATAAAAACAAACAATAACAATGGACACATGGAAACTCATGCTGCTACCCAGCACTGTGTGGTGGTAAAGACTCAGAGGCCATGAGCTTAGATTATATAAATTACAGTGTGGGTTGAACACATTCATTACAGCTGTTAAAGTTACCCATCCACAAGATTGGTAAAGTTTGCACATTCTCATGCAACTATTGTGAGGGTCAAGCACAGTCCATAAGTACAATCACGTAGAGGAGTGAGTGCTTATGGTAAACAGTAACTAGAGCACATAGAAAGTAGGATTAAGAGGTGGATAGGCATAATATCATCACACACCATTCTCACCTAAATGAATGATCAAACTACCTCAATGACAAAACTTGTACCTCTGATTCAGGGGACTAAGTTACTATCTACTCCATTTTTAACCATTTATTGAAAGGTATACGTAGCCTTCCCTGTGCTTGTGTATAGGTGTGTGTGTGTGTGTGTGTGTGTGTGTGCGCGTGTGTGTGTGTGTGCGTATGTTGGGGTAATATACTGCATTTTTCTTGTTTCTATAGCCAAAACTACCTGGCAAGGAGAAAGAGCAAAAAGGACATGACAGAGTTCAATGTAGGAGGAGAGTGAGGCTGGAACTCCTTTTAGCAGACTAGTAACTAGAGTTTGGACAAGAATCAGCTAGGATGTAACAGGTAAGCACCTCCCTCCTCTAGTTAGACACTTCTACCTTGGTTGTACCTCCTAAAAAGTCTCTGACCTCACCAAAGAGCACCACCATCAGGAGACCAAGAGCTGAGACCCAGGAGCCTCTGTGGGACATTTCTTTTTTCTTTCTTTTTGATTAATTATTCAATTCATTTACATCTCAAATGATATCCCACTTCCTGGTTACCCCTCCACAAACCCCCCATCCCACATCTGCTCTCTCCTCCTTCCCCTTTGTCTCTATGAGGGTGCTCCTGTACCCACCCACCCTCTCCTGGCCCAATGCTCCAGCATCCCCCTACACAGGGGCATCAAACCTCTACAGTACCAAGGACTTGCCCTCCTATTGATGTCAGACAAGGCCGTCCTCTGCTACAGATGTATCTGGAGCCTTGGATCCCTCCCTGTATACTCCTTGGTTAGTAGTATAGTCCCTGTGAGCGTGGGGGAGAGGAGAGTCTGTCCAGTTGATGTTCTCCTGTGGGGTTGCAATACCCTTCTGCTCCTCAAGTCCTTCTGCCTGCTCCCTGACCAGGGTCCTAGAGCTCAGCCTGATTTAACGTTTGCTTTGGTCAGTTGCTGGCAGAAAGAACCTCCCAAGGAACAGCCATACCAGGTTCCTGTCAGGGAGCCCCTCTTGGCAATGGCAACAGTGTCCTGTTTGGTGTTTGCAGGCAGGATGGATCCCCAGGTGGGGCAGTCTCTGCTCCCTTTGGATAGGAACATTTCTGGGCTAAAAACTTTGAGATGGGTGGGTGGCTCCATCCCTCGACAGGAGCTGTGCCTATCTACTGGAGATGATCTCTACAGGGTCTATCTCCCCTTCTCCGCACATTTTGGCAAAAATCATCCGGTGGGTCCTGGCATCTAGGACCCTCCAGTGGCTCTCCGCAGTTCCTCGTCTCCCTCTGGTACATATTTTTATTCAATTTCCTGACGCTCTGTATCTCTCTCCTGTCCCCTCCAATACCAGATACTGCCTCCCCTTATTTCCTCCTTATTCAAACCATAATTTGTAGGGGATTAAGAAAAACTCTCTAAGGTCTACATGTACTTACTTCATTTCTGGGGCACTGCATTTACATTTTTTACACTCTGCTATGCTGAGTGAGCTAAGAATGAAAAAAATTAAATGGTAATTAAATAAATGTTAGATATATGCATATGTATGTGTATTCAAGAAAACCGGGGGAATAAGAAATGGTATTATTATTCCAAGAGATCTCTCTGGAGCCTCTGGCTAGGGCCTTCTCTTGTGAGTTCCTAGCCAGAGGAGAGGGAGAAAAGGGAGAAGGGAAAGCAATGGAGGAGGGGGAATGAATCAATACTGCTTCTGCCGCATACCAGCAGGAAAGCTGCAGACAGCAGCCCCACGTGACCAGCCCTCTGAGAAAATGAAGCCAAAAATAGCTCAGAGCCTCACACTTCATGGCTGGCAGAGGCACGATTTTTCATCCACTGTTGGGAGTGGTGTTCCAGGGCCTCTGAGCATAGCAACAAAAAATCAAAGCAGCTCAGAAGCTTTGGCTTAGTCTAATCTGTGCACTAGACAACAGCAAAGGCTTGGGTGTTTTCTTAACTCCAACGCCCTTTCACAAAATCTGTAATGTGTTTGCGAGGATTACAAGATCGCCCTTGGGAACATTTATCAGGGGAAGGTTTTTGGGGGCAGGCTCCCAAAGATATTCTGCTTTGTGAACACAGGTCCCCCAGCAGAGTACTGGAAAGTACAAGATGCCCCTGGAGTAGGGGAAGACAGATGTATTTTTAGATATAGCCAAAAATCCAGCCCCTTTTTTCATACAGAAGAATATTATATTGTAATAATAGATTTCTTTGAAAGCAACAAAGCAATGCATGTCATCTTAAGCAATAAATTGTAATGGTTTGCTTCCAGGGCATGATTCCAGAAAAAAAAAAAAAAAAAAAAAAAAAAAAAAAAAAAAAAAAAAAAAAAAAAAACAGAAAGAAGGATTTGAATAATCTTACAAATTCAAAAAAATTAAAGGTTATATACCATAAGAAACCTTCTTTTATAAAAACTACTTTAAATGCATAATTTAATAATGTATGCTTAGAAAACCCCGCCCACAAATAAGCTGGTAGATTCTGTGTACTTGTTTGTTTGTTTATAAATAAATAGATCCCATGAAATGTATCTGTTCTCTGCTGTGCAACGACACTATTACTTAATATCACAGATGAAAACAAATTTCCACAATCATAAAAAAATGCCCTTAATTAAGCATGAAGAATACAGATCCTTCTCTCTGGTATTCTCAGAAGGACCCTTACTCACTCAGGGATAACAGGAAGACAATAAACAACTGAAAAATGAACAAACAGGTGCTATGAGGAGGTAACTACTATTGAGAACATAAAGCATGCACTCGGGTGCAAGGTCGGGCCTGGGAGCATTTCATAGGAGGCTAGTTGAAGGGCTGAGGGCAGCTCTTCAAGAGCCTGAAAGCTGGAAGAATGTTGTTTTCTCTGAGAGAAGGCAGGGGCTAAAAATAGCAGGACTTTCCTCTATGAAGTTCAAGTCTGATGTGTTTCCCACTCTTGTGAGCCATAACGCAGGACAGAGATTTATGACCACCTGGGCTCTAATGGGTTATTTTGAGCTTCCGAGTCATGGCAGACACATTTGTTGCCAAGCTGATTTTATAGGGAGATAAATTCTCAGACCATCTGCCAGTGAAACATGCTTTGTGTGAGTTAGCCGTGGAATGAGAAGTGGGAAGACCTGCGGGTTGATTTCCCAGCACACCCAGCTTTTCTACAGGCATTGGGGAGTGTTGGGGGAGAGAACTAGCTCTGCCCCAGAAACTTCTCTGTGGAAAAGTATAAATAAGAGCCAAGCTAGATAGGGCTTCCTGTGTATCTGCAGGGTGCAGCAGGCCTCTCTCTTGTGAAATAGCCATTGAGATACAGTTAATGACACCCAGAAAGACAAAGCAGATCTAGCATAAGTGTCTTCATTGTGCACACCACACTCCTTACTTCTGAACAGCTCTGGTGTCTCCTCAGATCTCAGTTCATGCAATGATAACTCAGAACAAGAAATTGGGCTCAGCAGCTGGAGGATACCTTCAGCCTTCTAAGTACAAGTGAATATGACTCCTCAATGGATGGTGATGGGAGGCCACAATTGGGTTTTGAAGTGCTTGCTTTGCCCTCTGTGGCTACTTCCAGCGAAGAGTTTACATAACATTCCCCACAGGCTTTGATAAGGCTGCCGTAGTCAGAAATCTCCCAAGTAGTAAAACACTAAGATGTCCTTTCTTTGTGTTTGAATAGTATGTGGATATTAATGCTTGTCTTTGGCGTGAAGCACATTTTTTTGCTGGGATTCTTGGCCTTTTTCAAGGACCAGTCTAGGATGCCTTTCTACTTCATGAGATTTAGCAAGTCCTAAAGTTATCTATACAGGAAGTTGCTGATGGAGATAGGCCTGACCATCATCGTTATCTTTTGCTTCAAGATTTTGCAGGAAAAAGAAGTGGTTGCCCTATTTCCTGGACAATCATTCCCCTTAGGCTTATGAAAAGAGGGTAATGATGAGTATTGATATCTGTTTTCTGACCCGAAGCACTTTGGCAGGGCTGTCAAGGTAGTGTGCTTCACCGTAAGGCATCTAGTATTATCATGATATGCTAGGTATGCTGGAGGAAAGGAAGGCTCATATGATTTTTCCTCTGGGTTTCTGGATAACAAGTAAAACCTGTTCTGTGCCCCAGGGCTCTATATTCTAACTTGAGGCCAGGCCTGACAAATAGTAGTAGCCACTGTGGCCACCTACAACCCAGAAGATAGCACCACTTGCTATTTATCCAGGCCTTAAGCTTGTGTTTACATTTTGACCCAGTCAGAGAAAGAACACAGATGATTTGTCAGGAGGCCTCAGGTGTCTATCATATGATATGTTCGTAATAAATAGCTGAGTTGTTCAAATTAGAAAACTCGCCAGCATCCCTGTCTTCATTTTATTTATGATGTTACTGGTCAAGTCTTTTAAAAAATCTGTAGTTCTATTTTAAAGGAATAGATGTGCTCAGTCCTAGAAATTCCTGTGGTTAAAAAAAAAAAAAAGAACAAAAACCCAAAACATGAATTTCTGGGAATGTTTGAGAATGCAGCCTTCATAAAATTTGGAAGATATTAAGGGTGCATCAGTGAACAGGTCCACTTCCTTTTCCTTTTCCTAACCGACAAAGAGTAAAGAAAAATGAGGACCAGAAAGCACTTTAAGTTGATGAACACTTGGAAGTTGTATGCTGTTTTAACCAAGAACCAAATTAACTGAAAATCCTAGTTGCAAAGAAAATCTAAGAGTAGCCAAAATTTTGCTGTGGCTGGAAATAGTTACTAAACTCCCAGGATCCGCTATGGGTAGACATGAGCACACCACTCAGGTAATATTCTGTTTTCTTTGGCAAAGCTGGAGGCACGCTGTGTACTAGTAGGGACTGGGCTCTGGAAGGAGGGTTTTATCCATGCCATCTGGTGTCTGAGCCATACCGTCAACTTTCCAGTGAAGACTTGAAGTTAGGCTTCTGTTAATGAAGGTCAGAGAAAAGCAACAGCAGTGCAATTGTGCTGAAAACACTTGTCACTTTCACTTTCTCAAACACTGACCTTGAGTCAGGTATAAACCAAGTTTAAATTGCTCAAAAGAGTTTTCACACCTTAAAGTGCAAGCACAAGAAGGGATTCATTTAGTGGAAAATATCAGGCTGACGTTAGACCTAGCTAAGCTGACATGGTAAAGGAACTGTGGCAGGCAGAGCCGTTGGAGTGATCTAAACGTGTGTAATTATTGTCCATGTACCAGAGAGGTCAATATTGTGCAGGGCAGAGGGACTTCAACAGAGATCTCCATTCTGAAAAAGATCAAATGGTGACTTGGAAGAAGGCTAAAAGCTGAGATTGTTTTCATTACAGTCTCCTTGGTAGGTCAGAGGCCAGCAAGTAAAAAGTCCTGATCTACAAATGTACAGGCCCTTGATTGTGAGATGTCTGCCCTAGGTGTGACTTTGCTGCACTAGCAGGTTGCAAACAGAAGTAAAGATTATATACCTGTCAGGAAATGGGTCTGGATAAGGGTGATTATTTAGTAGAGACAAGAAAAGCAGGTCAAAGGAGAAACTGGGTAAAGGTGGGTACACTGAATAAAAGGCCCAATAAACCTGTGGGTTCCTTCATGGAGTTATGGGTGCAGGCCAGGTCACCTCCCAGCCAGTGAGAGACAGCCAGAGCCCCCAGATCTCTGGGATTGCTCTTTTCTGGAGTTTCTCACCCTGCTCCTCTCTGCATGCTTCCCGCTCTACCTCCCCTGGCCTGGCCTTGCACTACCTAATTCTGTTTCCAAAGACTAGCAACTCTTTATTGTAGTAATGTTCATTGTACACCGCACATACTTACAGTTGGCCCTGTATTTTCCAGTGTTGAGTGCAGGAGCAAGTTGTTCATTCTCCAAATCCTACATTTACCTTCCCTACTCTCCACCTATTTTGTGAACTTATGAGAGAGGATCTGGCTTTATTTGTGATTATGTTTCTTTCCTCCATAAATTTGAGTTTTATATAATTTGGAGCTCTGTTATTAGGGATATGTCATTCAGGACTATCATGCACTCCTAATAGATTGACCCCTTTATATTGTAAGCTAACTGTATGTTCTTAACTCTACCTTGCTCAATACTAATATCTCTTTAGCAGTCCTACACATATCATTTTCCAACATTCTACTTACTCGTCTCTTTATTCTTCACTGGCCTGTACATTTGTTTTTCATAAATTCATTTTGAAATCCTTTTTATTAAACCCTTTTATCCACTTAATTTCAAAATAATTGTTGACATAATTGCTTTAAGAAGCTGTCTTGTTATTCCTTCCCTTCTGTCCTTTCCCCTCCTCTCATTCCATTTTCTTTTCTTTTCAAAATACAGTCTCATTATGTAGCTCAGGCTATCCTTAAAATTATAAACCTCCTGTCTCAGATTCCTAAGCTCTGGTATTACAGCAAACTCCACCATGATTGGCCTGTTACTTCTTTTCTGTCTACCAGTCCCTTGTTCCTTGTCTGCTACCTTTTTAGTCAGTCTTTATAAGGAGACATATACGTCAAACAATTGTTAGATTTTCAGTGTACATTTTCCTTTTTAAAAAGTTATACTTCTTTTTACTGTAATTAATTTTAATTTTCAGTTTATTCCACATCTACAATTTTCTCTTTAAGCCTCAGTTCAAATATTGTACCACTTGGTAACTACTAGAGCCTCATTTTAACTTAGAAAAATGTAGTTATGACACTACACAGTTCAATATGAAATTAGAGACTACACAGAATACATATATTTATAGAAGAGGATTTGTTAGACTGGCTAACAGTCATGGTGCTAAAAATTCACAAAGGTTGTCAATAGATAATTCAGCAAAAATATAAGAAGCCAGGTAATGAAAGGATCTCTAAAGTGATCTTAGTCTGGATACCTATTAGCGGTATGCTAGGGAGCCTGCAACCTGATGTCTGTCTATGCTGGTAATGGCAGAAACCGTCTACAGTGGTAAAGGTAGAAAAGTGCACCTGCTTTCGTAAGTGCAAGTTACAGCTAACTGCCCCTTCCACTTCCTTTTTAGTCCAATATCAGAGGACCCATTGCTTGAGTACCCGGTGAGTGTGTTGGATAGCTAAGGAGGGGAACACATGGTAGAGCTCACTTAATAAACCAGGAGTTCCCTTCTAGGGCATGTCCCAGTGATTTAAGGACCTCCCACCAGACCCCACATTCCCCCTACCTCTATACCTGCTCAAGAAGCAATCAGAACATAGTTCATAGCATGTTTTCACATACAATGCAGGGAAGACAAGACATTACAATGAGAACTAGAGTATGCCCAAGGCAGGGAGAAAAAGGCATGGCATGGACAGCCCAGCTAATTTGAATGAGCAAGGATTCATTAGGCAATTATTACAGAACTTGGGAGAATTACCCTACTCTGAAGAATTCAGGCTCTACTCTGAAAGAGCTAATAATGGCTTAAGACAGGGGACACGGCTCAGCAGGACAGCCAGATTGCAGTGCTAAGCATGAGAGAGAAACAGGACCTTGAGCAGAGGCAGATAACTGGAATATAGGAGTGGAACTGGGATATTGGTGGTGTGGGGCAGGGGATGGGGGACTTAAAACCTCAGACAGGTGAGATCTGTGATGATAGAGTGCTTCGGACCTTGAAAACAGAGTTGGCCGTTCTGGGGATTAGTCACTCAAGTACTGGCTGCTCTCAAAAGTCGTAAAGAGAAGGTGGGTTTGCTTTTAAACATATACTCAGGATGTCAGGGACCAATATTAATATAAAACTAAACAGAGATCTTATATACGATGGGCAGAGGTGGCACATTAAGGTTTTATTTTAAATGGTTTGGCATATTTTGCCTCCATATATGCATGTGCATTACCTGCATGTTTGGTACCCACGGAAGTTAGAAGAGAGCATTATATCCCCTAGATATAGTGTTACTGACAGGTGCAAGCTATCATGGGGGTGCTGGGAATTTAACCCTGGTCCTCTGCAAGAACAGAGTGATCTTAACCATGCAGAAATCTCTCTAGCTCCACAATGACTTATATTACATTTTCAAGTAATTAATTCCATCTAGACGTAAAGTTGTGGTTCTCCTGCCTCAGTCTGAGGGGTACCAAGATTACAGATGTCCACCATTACACCTGGCTCAGTTATATTGCATATAACTATTCTTACTATGTGTATAATGATGATTAACTATAAGGAATGATACCCTGGCTTTTTTTCCTGGGGAATTGTTTCTTGATTCAGTACTATGTTAGATCAAGAACTGCAGGAAGTTTATAGAAACTGGTTCAAGTTCAGTAGACTTACTTGAAATAGCCTTGGAACAACATGAGGGAACATGAAAGCAGCAGGATTGGTTGGAGAAGCATGGCGATAGCTCATATTCCTACCAGGTCCTATGCTGTTCAGAATGGAGGCTGAGAGTAAGGCCTTGATATACCTATGTGGCCTCAAGTGGGGTAGAGCTGTGCCGAGAAAGAAACCTGAGCAGTCAGGAGGAGCTCTGGGTGGCACATTATATCATCTATAGTGAAAGCTCAAATTTTCTTTGGAGTTCCATCCCATACCACTCTATGAAGTATCGGGATGGAACCCGGGCTCTCATGAATGGCAGGAAGAATCCTCTACCACTGTACTCTTTCTACCCAGACCCTCAATTTTTCACCAGTCTTTATTTTTTCTATATAGGATGTTCTGTGCTTGAATAATGAGTATAACATACATTTTACATTGTTGACGGTACTTACTTCAACTGCAAACACTTCAAAAGAAGAGTTGACAGTTGAGGGTTACCATTTTGGGTTGCAGGCTGGGAACAGATTCAGTTTTGTGGCACTCATATCTATTTGGTGGAAACGCTATGCTGTTTAAACTGTTTAAACTGATGAGGCTCTAAAAGTCGATGTTTACAGAGATACAAACCTTATAGATCCAGTGAATTTGATGAGCAAGACCACAAACATGTCCAATAAAGTGTACTTCTTTCTAGAGTAGTCTCATTTCCCCCTTTATTCTCCTTCTTTTTCTGAGATGGCCTCAAGTGAGAATCCTCTGGTCTCAGTGTCCTACATAGATGGGACCATAGACACACAACACCCCATTCCCAGATTTTTTTAAAATTAAATTTATTGAATTTAACTTTTGACAACATGACAGATGTATTAAGTAGATTCTAATTGCCATAAGCCATGCTAAGTTTCCCTTTTACCCCTAGAGCCCTTCTTCCTCCCTGCTAGTTCCTTTCCCATAGGCATGTCTTTTTTTTTTTTTTTTCTACCCATTTAGTTTCATTAGAATCCTCTGTGTGACCCTGGGTTTGAAATAATACATACACTAAGGTTTTAATTGTCATATCTCCCAGCTCTAATGGCCTTACATCCAGATTTTAGGGGCCATATACCCACTGCCATACAGCCTCACACCAAGGTTTTAAGGATCACGCACCCACTGCAGTAAGGCTCCAATGCATTGTAATTTGCTTCTTGCTTTAGAAAATATGTTGTGCATAGCAAGTGCCAGCTTTGTACTGGGGATTAATAATGTTGTACTTGGTATCTAACATGCAGAAAGACTATTCACGGCACTTCTCTCAGTGGATTCCATGTTTTGGATCTGTGAGACCTCTGGTATTTCCTTAAATGGTTATTTCCTAATTTCACTGACATTCCAAATGTTTCCAAATTTGTAGCACTCTTACCAGGAATATCTTAAATGAACATAACTGGATATTTTCTTCAAATTTAGTCCCTAAAGTTGGGCTGGGAGATGGCTCCTCAGGTAAATCACTTGTCGTGCAAGCACAAGGATGAGAGTTCGGATCCCCAGAACTCACTTAAAAGCTGTGTGGGAGTGTGGGCCCTGACTGGACACATAACATATGGAGATGGAACTGCCAGAGCAAGATGGCTAGCTAGACTACCCCAAAGCTGGAGTTAAATGTTCAGTGAGATTCTGCCTCAACACATAAGGTAGAGAATAATAGACAATAATCCACATCAACCTTGAATCTACACACTTTCACAACTGTGTTGTGAACCTGTATGCACATGTGCTATACATGTGTGAAAATGCATGTACACACATGCACACCACATACATATGAAAGAAATGAGTCCATCAAACTGGATTTACTGGGTCAAAGAGGAGTGGGCTTAAGCGTCTTAGCAGTCAGGATGTTCTTGATAAAATATATGAGTGTTCAATTAGTCCAGTCTTTGGACAAATAGTGATTTCATATTTGTTATTCATGGTGATTTGCATAATATACCTTTTTTTTAACCATGAAATTAAACCTTTCAGTTTTAAACTCTTAATACACAAATACTAAACTGTTTTTAATGCCAATGCTTTCCTCTTTGGAGCTTTTACTGTTACTTTTCAGTTAATACCCATCCTTCTTGTTCGATTTACTCAGCAAATAAGCTGCCCAGGAATTGATTGATGATGACATTCTAGGACCAGGTCAGGGAAGTGTCCTTATCATGGTGTCTCTTGCTTTCTAGCAGTTTGGAGCCACAGGTGTACTAGAGGCTTCTAATACCAGAGGCATCTAAAAGTCCTACATAGTAGGACTGAACAGGATTGAGAGATCCAGAAGAAGCGGATGAACCACTGAGGTTGAGCCAGGTGCAGTCAAAGGCAGAGTGCACAGGGCCAAGGGAGGAAGTTAGGGTTAGGAGCCAAAAGACAGGCAAGACCTCAGGAACTTCCCCAAATGCCTAAGATGTCACCTTCGGATTTTCTCTACCTATACTATGGCTTTCAATTCAAAAATTTCAAGTTTATTTTATTGGAGATATGTGTATAGCTGGAGTGACACAACAGGGACCGAGTTAGGAGAGCTGCTGCCTTTGATCCTGCATTGCTAGTGCAAAAATTGCCTCTCACTAACTTCTGTCAGCCCCATCTCATAGCACCCGAGTGTCCCTGCCAGCTCTATCAAGAAGAGTAGTGTGGGGAGCAGGGAAAGCCCCCAGTGGATGAAGTCCTTAGTGAATGTGCACTGGTAACATCGGCTCAGACATGCCAAGGACCAGAGCCAGATGGAAAAGGCAAAGCTCTCCCTTCTGATCCATCTATGGATGTTGACAGTGTATATCAAAAATGCCTACCACAGCTTCCTGCTCGATGGATGTTTATAGACTACAGACCACTCCCCTATAGAGACTTCCTCCTAATTTACCTAAACCCGTCTCCTTGGTCCAGCTGTATGCCATAAACCCTGCCTCCTTGTTTATCTGGGTGCAATAGACCTGTATCTCTCTTCAACTCTGTGTAATAAACATACTGTGCTTCTGGGTGACAATGCTTCTCCATCAGAGAGCTCACTCCATCAGACGGCAGTCTCTTTCTCTGTCTCCCTGCCTCCCTGTCTGTCCTGTGACTATCTGTCATTTCTTCATTCATTTACCAAGCTTGTCAGGGCAAATCAGCCTGTGTCTAGTACTACAGAAAAGATATCCCTCCACACACAGTTTCCTCGTAGCTTCCACTCTGAGGAATGAAGAACATTCTGTTTGACAAGAACCATATTTAGTGGGTAGTTCTTTCCCAAATCATCATCCTCTGTGCCTCTGCATTGCAGTCTAAAGAGACAGCTACTACCCACTGTATGAGCCTGAGACAGACTCTCTTCACTTCCTATCTTAAGTGTGGGACAGGATGGGCACTACATGGGGGATGGGTTAACATTGTCATTGATATATTAGAGTTTGTCATTAGAGTTTTAATCATTTCCTTTCCCCCTTTCCTTCCGGAAGAAGGAGAAATGATGGCTCATCAGATAAAAGCCTGACGGTAGCTACTCAAAACGTTTAAGAGTTTGGTTGGCAGAGTGTGGCTGTTGCCTATGGCCTGGTGCAAGGAGATTGGGATAACAGGTCACTTGGTGGCCCCGTCCTGTATATCACAGTATTGTTTTCTTTGGTATCTGAAAGGACTTGCATGAGAAAGTGTCCCCACAGTATTCAGAACACTCTCACTTAATGCCACCACCACGATCTTCACATAATAGTGGCACCAGACACTCTGGTTGCAAAGTGGGGGCTGTTTATTGCCTGTGATGATGTAAGCAAGAAATACACGCAACACTGGAGCTGTTCAACCCATGAGGTGAGCTTTATGAAATGCCTGTGTAGATGTGAGTGGGGGCAAAAACTTCACATGCGTTTTTCTCAAGGTTTCACTTTCTGTTCGCTGTTGGTAATGTTGGAAGCCAATGGAGGAATTTGCCTCAAAGGCCACATGTCCTTCCCTCTGCCTTCTTCCCTCCCTGTCCTGTGTCCACACCCACCACAGCTACCCTAGGCCTCACTGGACTAACCACATATTTATGCCTGCTGGCAGAAAGTGAGGGTCATGTGTGTTGAAGAAACAATGCACATTGCTTTTCATTACAAAATGAGATGAAAAAATAAATCTAGACACACTTTTCAAGTGTCACTCTTCTTTAAACTTTATATATAGATAGATAAAGATATGTGTTTTTATTTTCCATAAGTATACTCTACTTAGAACTTTTAAAAAATAAACTTTCTTTTTTTGGTACCTCTGGTTTCCTATATATGTCTTGGAAACATTTAAAAAATACATCTTTCTAGAACTCTTCTGTGCAAATAATAAACATAAATAATATTAACATTTGTTACATAATAATAAAAGGCTATTTCAAGGATTTCTTTGTCACCACAATTGGCTGTGGTCCTTTCGAGGAGATACTAAAAGTAGCCTGTGACTTGTCCCTGTAAGTTGTGCAGGTCCTGCTCTGGCTGAGGTGGGTTGGACAGGAACTCACCATCCTGCTTTTCCATTTGTAAACTACTTCTGGACAATTGCAAGACACTTCCCAGCCCACTGGCCAGTGACAGAGAGGAGATCCAGTTTAGTGAGCCAAAGCTGGGCAGATGGAAGAGTGACGACAGAGGGGCCGTCTGACCAGCACTGGTGGACTTCCCCTTGGAATCCCCAGGACACTCTTCTGAAATCGCCTCTCTGGGCATGGAGGACCCAGAGGCCTGAGAGCCAAATCCTTCCAGCAAGGTGTTCTCTCTTAATGGCATATTTGCATCCACTGCACTGGGCTCCCCACTGGCCTCTGGAGAACAGGCCAGCTGCTGTGTGAACTGGGAAGCTTGAGAGGCATAATCTCTAGGGAGAGTTTCAAAAGGTCCCATGGTCTTCCTTTCTGAAAGCTCAGTATCAGTGTGTCCAGGTGGTTGTCCCTGAGCAAAAGTCTCTTTGGGAGCAGTGAATTTGTTGAAGGATTTCTTGGCCAACTGGCGTCCTAGCTGGAGTTGGGTGGGGAAAAGACTTCCCTGGAGGGCTTTGAAGAACAATCTGGAAAGAAGTCACACACACACACACACACACACACACACACACACACACACACACACAAAACCCAATCAGATTCTAAACTGGACCTTGACTGAGCTTCATGAGACTCCCCCAGGTCCAAGCACAGCAAGGTCAAGGGATGTGGGTATGCTGCACTTCCTTATCTCTTGGCGAGACCAACTCAGCTACTCACCTGGGCAGCAATGCAGCAACAGGTGCGATGAGACAAGTCAAGTAGAACAAAGGGTCACCCAGTAGAGTCTGCATGGTCCAGTAAGGGTTAGATGGAGGGTAGCATGTGGCACACGAGGTGTTGTAAATCAGAGCCACGGAGAAAAACAAAAAGGTACTGAAGCCACACGCTAACCAGTTGAGCCAGGTCTAAAAGGAACCAGAGAGAAAGGGCTTTTACTTCACATTAAGAGTTAGCAACAATGTGAGTAACATGAGTTTATCAGGGGTGATTAAGGGTGTGCCTTCCGGCCCTTAGAGATGAGTCTTGTCATTGGTGGCCAGTGGGCCTTAGTGGAGCAGCTGGGACAGGAGTATGAGGGCAAGAGGAGAGAGCTAGGCAAAGGTAGAGCAGTGAAGGAGACAAGAAGGCAGGCAGATAAACAGCTGCTCAGGAAAGTCTGTGGTGGGTCCCTCTAAGCTAGCCCAGTAGGTTTGAGTAGGTGTTATTTTCCTTTCTATCACATAGGTAGGGCAACTTTACAGCCTTCTATATGTGCAAAACACCTACTGGGAAGGATGTGACCCATAATACTGGTCCCTTGTGGAGTGTGACCTTGCCCGTGGCTCTCACCCAGGTTTTGGTTTCAATACCCAGGTGCAGCAGGAAGGTGAACAGTGCTATTGCTGTGACAGGGGTCCCCCAGGTAAATACATCCACATCGGAGTCATAGTAGGCCTGAAAGACAGAAAGCAAAATGGCTAAGTTCTGTGTGACCGTAGATGCCAAGAGGCACCTGAGGAGAAAACCTATGCTGCGTTCCTACTTACCAGGTAGGGAATGAAAAAGCATACCAGGCTTTGGAAGGCAGCATCCACCATGTTTAACCAGAATGCTCGTGGTCTGTATTCCTGAGATACAGAAATAAAGAGGGATTACAGAGAAGGGCTTGTCTCCTCCAAGGAATTTCTGAGCATGGGATACCCTAAATACGCCAAGCCCCAGAAGACAATGTTCTGTTTCAGAAGCCAAGGAGAGCAAGGTTCCAAGATGGTGGATAAGAAACCAAAACAGATCGAAGATCGAATTTGCAATCCTCTACTACACACATGCTGCCAGAACAATCAGACCCACCATGTGTAGACCTTGGTTGGTGGTTGAGACCCTGGGAGCTCTGAGGGTACTAGTTAGTTCATATTGTTGTTCATCCTAAGGGGCTGCAAACGCCTCAGCTCCATTGGTCCTTTCTCTAACTCCTTCACTGGGGACCCTGTACTCAGTTCAATGGATGTCTGTGAGCCTCTACTTCTGTATTAGTCAGGTACTGTCAGAGCCTCTCAGGAGATAGCTATATTTAGGCTGGCTTGTCCTTCCTTCAGTCTCTGCTCCATAGTTAATCTCTGTAACTCCTTCCGTAGGTATTTTGTTCCCCCTTTTAAGAAGGAATGAAATGTCCACCTTTTGGTCTTCCTTCTTCTTGAGTTCCTTGTGGTTTGTGGGTTGTTCTTCCTGTATTCCAAACTTCTGGGCTAATAACCACTTACCAGAGAGTGCATACCGTGTTTGTTCTTTTGTGATTAGGCTACCTCACTCAGGATGATATTCTCCAGATCCATCCATTTCCCTAAGAATTTCATAAATTCATTGTTTTTAATAGCTGAGTAGTACTCCATTGTGTAGATGTACCATGCCAGGGCCAATAAGTGGGAGAGGGTGGGGTGGCAGGCATGGGGAGCAGGGAGGCAACAGGGGTTTATTCTTGTTGTTTTTGTTTGTTTGTTTGTTTGTTGGAGGGGAAACTGGGAAAGGAGAAACTTACATGTAAATAAATATCTAAAAAATAAAAAAAAGAAAATATGACTTTATTAATGAATCCATTCCACCAATGCTTATTAAAGACCTAGACACAGCACCTGGCATAAAGGATACAGAAATAAATTAAATGAACACAAAAAACAAAACAAAACAAAAACAAACAACAACAACAACAACAAAAAAGAAACCAAAACAGGCAGAGCCAGAGCTACAGGTATCTGGGTGACTGGGAACCTTTGAACCAAGAGCATGAACCTCTAGGTATAGGTCAGCAAAGTTATGAATTTGAGAAGGAGTTGGGGAGGGGTAGGAGGAATTGGAGTGGAGAAGAGGGAAGGGTAGAAATGATGTCTGTACAGTCAGTTCTCATGAAATTCCCAGAAAAAACAAACAAACAAACAAACAAATAAGACACTGCTCATTATGGAACTTTTCATCAGGATCTGGGCCCTCCTTCCACTTTGAAAAGGTTTTATGATGAAGCCTTTGAAAGACCCTTAACAATTAGCCTTAAATCTTAAAGTTAAATGTTGGTTATTTCTTAGTGAATTTTAGAATTGTCTATTTTTATTTTACGTACAGTGTTTTCTCCTGTATATGTGCAGGATGTGTGTTCACTGCTCAGAACAGTAAATATTCTTAACCACCAAGCCAACTCTCCCTCCAGTCTCTCATGAAGTTGGTGTAACTGTTTGGGAATGATTGGGAGGTATGCCCTTGGAGGAGGCATGCCCTTGGAGGAGGTATGCCCTTGGAGGAGGCATGCCCTTGGAGGAGGTATGCCCTTGGAGGAGGCATGCCCTTGGAGGAGGTATGCCCTTGGAGGAGGTATGCCCTTGGAGGAGGCATGCCCTTGGAGGAGGCATGCCCTTGGAGGAGGCATGCCCTTGGAGGAGGCATGCCCTTGGAGGAGGCATGCCCTTGGAGGAGGCATGCCCTTGGAGGAGGTATGCCCTTGAGGAGGCATGCCCTTGGAGGAGGTATGCCTGCCTGCCTATCTGCTTGCTACCATGCTCCTCACCATGTTGGCTGTGGACTCACCCTCTGAAACCTGAAGTCCCCAATAAAGTCTTTTAAAAAGTTGCCTTGGAGCCGGGTGTGGTGGCACACGCCTTTAATCCCAGCACTTGGGAGGCAGAGGCAGGCAGATTACTAAGTTCGAGGCCAGCCTGGTCTACAGAGTGAGCTCCAGGACAGCCAGTGCTACACAGAGAAACCCTATCTCGAAAAACCAAAAAAAAAAAAAAAAAAAAAAAAAAAAAAAAAAAAGTAACTAAAATACTGACATAACATAACAGGGGATGGGATAGAGGGTTTGTGGAGGGAAAACTGGGAAAGGGGATAACATTTGAAATGTAAATAAATAAATAATCCAATAGAAAAATGAAGCTTGCTCAAAAAAACAAAAAACAAAAAACAAACAAACAAACAAAAACCAAAAAACAAAAAGAAAAAAGAAAAATGAAAAGAAAACCAGACATAGGTATTAAGTTATAACAATGCCAAGCACATTATGAGAACTCTATACCCATGGCAAAATGGTCCTGATACAGACAAACAGAGTATTCCAGTACCTAGATAACACAAATCTATATTTAAAGAAGCAACCAGGACCCCACAATCCATCCCCTCAACAGCAGCCCAGTAAGTCCTCAAGTAGCTGCCAGAGGCTTTGATTGCCTGCATGGTATACACAGGAGATAGGAGGAGCACTTACCACCACTTGAAGGAAATGCTGGTGGCATTCTCATGGGTCACCTTACTCCTCACAACAAGTTAACAGTGTCTTGTCTCCTGGCTGGCTGAGGACAGTAAGCCAGCTAGGATAGGAATCCTAGCAAGACCACGGGTACAACATAGAATCCCCTTTGTCCCCCAACAGACTGCTTTCGAAGCTGCGAAGCCTTTTCCCATGAGAACTTACTGTCAGCAAGAGTAGCCATAAGAAGGTAACTTGAAGCAAAGACATTCTGGCTCTGACATACAGAAGAAGCAATAGGGTGCACACATCAAAACTAAACTGTCCAAAGAGAAGCATACATGGTTTACTTTAAGGGCTGGCTGGGACAACTGGCCATCAGTTTGTTAAACGTGCTGTCTGTCTGCTCACTGAGTGTTTTCCCTGTGAGTCTGTTGCTTAATTCCTGTTGAAAGTGACACTTTAAAGAAAATGTTTTTTTTTTTTCCTTTAATTTTGCCTGCTTTAGAGAAATTGTGTGACACCTGTGACCAAGGCAGATTTGCTGAAGATTTTTCTGAAGATAGCGGAGGTGGAGACTGTTTGTACTCGGCATACTTGAACGTATCTGCTTTTATGAATGAAAGCAATGGCTTTCATTTAGGATGCCCCCACCCCACCCCCCTTGTAGTAAATCTTGGTTCCCATAGTAGCATTTGAGGGAGGTGATGGAAACTTCAGGAAGTGAAGCTTAGTAGGAGGTCCTGAGGTCACTGTGGCCATGGTGCTGGATGGATGAGGAGGTCCTGGTGGTTTCCTCTTTGCTTTCTGGTTCCTGACATGAGCAGTTTGCTCCAGGATATGTTTCTCACCATTGTCCCATGATCAGGCACTGTCACCAGAAGCACAATTGGAACTGCTCTATCCTAGACTGCAAGTGCCAGAACCCTGTGAGCAAACAACCTTTGTCTCTTGTAAGTTAATCATCTCAGGTGTTTTGTTATAGCAGTGCAAAGCTAACACAATGTATTACAGAGCCTAGCAGACAGCATCCATTCTACAACTTCAATTTTTTTTCCCAGGGGTGTCTCTTAGTAGGGATTTGGGAGAATTTTACTTTCTGGAAGGTTGAAGAGGAGAATGGAGGGCCAGGAGACACGGAGCTTACCTCCATGTTTTGGCCACTCTTGTAAAGTTGTGGCTCTCTCAGCAACATGTCAGCTGGAACATCTTTATCCAGCACCCCAGTCACCAGCTGGGGAAGTGATGAGAAGAGCAGATTAAAGAAAATCAGATACCACTGATCAATCATGGCAGATGCAGAAAAGCCACAGTAAAACTGGAACCAAAACAAGAGACCCACAAACATCTGCAAGAGAGAACAGAGGCATTAACAACAGTTTTTGTTTGTCTGTTTGTTTGTTAGTTTTGTTTTGTTTTTGCTGTCCCTACAGAGACTCATCTGAAGGACCCAAGATCCTTGTAGAAATTTTCTGTAGGTTAAGTGGCTAGGCAGTGACTTCTTCCCAAAAGGCAGCCCTAACCTCCAGCCTTGTTGTTAGCCTGCCTCATGTCTTCTTCTTCCACAACCTCCCGTCTTCAAGAGACTTGCAAATGGAATCTGAAATTCCCAGGAACATCTCAGATTGAGATGAAGTCTTTTTGGAGATGATCAATGTTAAACAATCAAGGTGTGACTGGGGCTTTTGATGGCTCACTTTCCAAGAGGGCCTGTGACTTGTTCCTTTGGGCCTTCGTTTTCCTATGTTCCCAAACAACTAACCTAGGATATATCTCTGAGCCCATGTCCTCTTGTTTTTCCCCCATTTTCTTTCTGTTTTATTTTTTCCTCTCTTATTTGGGAGGAGGGCAAGGTTTAACTATGTAACTACTAGCCTTGATTTCATGATCCTCCCATCTTTACTTTCTTTTTGAAAAGGAAGAGTGGAAAAGCATCAACAACTCCCATAAGAGGAAGGCACACATAAGTGCAAGGCCAAGACAAAGATGTTAAGAAGCAGAAAGCCTGAATAACCTGCTCAACCATGCTGGGGGCTAGGGAGGTCTTTCCACTTTCACTGGGTCAGGGTGTCAGTGGGTGGGCTGCATGTACATGGGGAGCATGGCAGTCTGATGACCAATGGAAAACACTGGGTCCAGATCTTAAATGTCTCCCAGAGGCCCCTGAGTTAAAGCTTGTTTCCCAGATAGCAGAGCTATTTGTAGTAGTGGTGGGCCTAATGAAAGGAAGTCAGTGAAGGCATGTCCTTAAACAGAGTACTGGAAACCCAATTCCCTCTGCCTCTCTGAGAACCACGGGGTAAGCATCTTTATTCCCATCATGATGAACTGCCTCATTGTAAACCCAAAGGAAACAGGGCCAAGTGTCTATGGGCAGAAACCTCTAACACCGTCAACCAAAATAAAAACCATTTCCTTTATAACTTACTTATTTTAGTTATTATAGTACAGTGATACAAACCCAACATATAATGTATTTTCAGACTCACTGTGTAATCTGGCACAGATCATATCACCTTCTCTACTTCAGATTCCCTGTCCATGACATGGCCATATCATGAGACCTACATGGGGCTGGGGGTGGGGGATGTTGAGAATTAAAGGATCTGACACCTTTAAAGAACTCATTAGATCGCTGGAATACTGTGGCTCTTGTCAGAGGCATACTCTTCCTCTGACAAGAGTTAAATGTCCTCATTTCCTTCTTTGAGGCTCAAAGTCAAAGTCCTCTTAACATTTACAGAAATGAGATATGAAAACACTTGATCAGAGTATGAGTAACAAATCCAACTTGTTCAAACACATAAAGATCTTGGCTTAAGGTGCAGGGGTCCAGTCTCCAAAGGAGATGTGGTAGAGTGGATGAATATTCCACTGAGCCCAGTGAGGACTGGGTCTGGGTTCTGGAGCTACAGCTCTTCGTAGCTCTTGAAAGAGTTGCTTTATGTCTCTAGCTCTTGGCACAGCTACTTTTCCTCTCTCTGGGCTTTAGTTTCTTGCCTTGAAAATGGCTTCTGAGGATCAGAAGAAATGCTAGTCCATGTGGGTGGAAGCTATGACTAAATCCCCCAAGTACTGTTTTAATCTATGACTTAAGTTTCCTAATATGCAACCTTCCCCCCTTCGCCAACCACTGACAGTCTTGGGCTTTTCATTGATTTTTCTCCCCTGCCTTCTGCCCACAGCTCACTCTTGCTCACTCACCGTGGGCTCAGCCTTATGAGTCATAGTAGAGCAAATGGAGTCAACGGGAACAGGAAGAAAAATACCTAGATAATTAAGAGCCTCCTCTCATCGTACCAAAGAGCTTTATTCCCAAAGCTCTGTTACTATGGAAACTGTTCTTCTCTGCTCTTTGTTGGAAAGGCCAATTTATTCTTAAAATTAATGACTCTCTCCTGTGAGGACTGATTACCCTTGAACTCCTCACGTGGATAAATGCTCTTAACAAAGCCCTGCATCTTACAGGAAGGAAAACAGGCTAATTCTCCTCCCGGTGTTCTCCAACAAAGGCAGGCTTCACATGGTGGGCAGAAGGAGAGTGTACACACCTTAGGCTGCCACTTTGGCTTCTATTTACCTCTATAATGTTGGAAAGCTTGAAGTATGCTATTCCCACTACCTTCTCAATTTGGCAAACCTGAATTGGGAATTATAGAAATAAGCTAGCTTAATTCCTAGTTTTTTGGGGGGGAGATTAAAAGAAATTATAGCCCAAAGATGCCAAACAGACATGGTCTACAACTTATGAGGCCTCGATTTTGTAATTTTTTTAAAGTTTTTGATGCAGGGGTGAAAGCAATATGCATTCCACCTAAATTTTGAATTTTGAGTTGGTTCTCTGACTGGGTTTTATTCTCTCATAAAATGATAGATAGTGGCTTTGAGCCAAAGCTCCCAGCTGTCTAAAAGGTAACAGTGCTCCAGTGTGCTGTGCCACTAAGCTATGACAGTAGATGATCTAAGTGGACTGAATTTCAACTTGTGATGGGTTGTTATCAAGACAACAAAACCCTACTATCGGTTGAGAAGCAATGTGCTTAAGATGCCACCACAAGGACTAAAGGAAATGAGCCTGCATTCCATTCTAGCCTACTCCACAGAGGTCATTCACTTCTGCAGAGGGAGTTGGGAAACTCTAGGCTCTGGGTATCTGAGGTCTCACCACGCTGGCAACTCAATACTGGCTTACAAAGAAAGGAGAAATGAACTCACAAGGTCAGAAACAGCACAACTTTTTTTTTTTTTTTTTGGATGTGGTCCCAGGCAGAGCTTAACTCATTTAATTTCCAAATCTACTCAATTAGACATGTCTTGATTGGTTCTGAGCATCTTGTATTCATTTGTTAGAAGACATTTTGGTAATCAGGCGAGTGGGTGGGTGGGAGAGGTTAGGAAAGGAAAATGTGTTCAGCCTGAAGAATGAACAGTTAAGAACACAAAAGAGCTGTACTGACATCAGCTTAGAGTTAGCACGAAGGTTTTCATACAGAATTAAAAAAAAACCTTTTAATTTATTTTATTCTTTTTCAGAAGAGCGCAAGATACTCTTGATACTGGAACTCTGGTACCTAGACAGTGAGATTTATGGGACAAGCTTAGATTTGCATTTATCCCAAGAGTTTAGTTTGTCTCTTTGTTGGTTCACTAAGCCTCAAGCTGCCAGAGGCAGAGCCAAGAGAGCAGCAGTTTAACAGCCCCTCGGGGAGAATGTCTAGAAATCTTACAAGTGAGTCAGAGTTCTGTGGTGATTCTGTGGGCCATCCTGGAGGCCTATGAAGTATGAAGGAACTAAGATTAAACATGAGGGACCATGTGGGAGGGATCAGAAAGGGCTAGGTATTCAAAGCCCCTAAAAAGACACAAACATTCAGAGCACATCTGGCCTAGGAGGAGTCTTCCCTTAATGGAGCTTTCTATTAAGCCAGAGAGAAAAGTATCTATCTACTCTTAGCATAAAAAGATGTGCAAGCCCCCTTTTCAAGGGGGGTTCAAGGCCACTAGGCGATTTGTACAAGGCCTTATTTGAGTGTGTCTCTGATAGACACAATTCAATGCCTGAACTACAGTGCAAGACTAAGTAATTTTCTGAATACAGGGCCACTGAATACTCTTTTCTTTAACCTTCCTGGCCTACAGCAGAGAAATCAGTTTCCTACTGTGGACACGCCTGTGAAACACCCCTATAAAACACATGCAGAGAGGCTGAAAACTCAAGAATAGAATTAGATGTCAGATAGGGACAGATTTAACAACCTCCTTTCTGTTCAATCACTTGGAAACTACTGGCTTTGTCATTGTGCTACTTTTCAAATTCATATATGAACAGTCTTGTTTGTCTGTTTCTTAGAACATTCTTCCTTAAAAATGCAGCTGTTTTCATTTCCCATGAGTTAGTCTTCAAATATTATAGGGTACAAGGGAAGGCTAAGATCACAGACAAACCCAAAACAGTGGGGCAGCCAGGAGACTCTGCTGGTTTGGGAAGGCAGAAATCCTACAAACTGTAAAACTATAAAGATCCATGTCAAATACATACTGTGTTTTTGTAGAAGAAATACAGCACCATATTGGCCAGTCTGGAGTAGCACCAATGTCCATGGACGATTAAAAGTCTCTCCAGGTATCGGAATCTTGGCACTGCAAAGTCACTTGCCATCACAGCCTTGAAAAGGAAAGTACTTCTTGTCATGTTAATGCCCCACTTGGCATGGAACAAATACAAAGCAAAGAAAACAGGAAAAGAAAAAAAAAAATCCAGTCTCACACAGTACTAAATGTGGCTTTGTCTTATTAAATCCTCCAATTAAAAAGAAAAATCATTCAATAATCCCTGTTGCTCATGAATAGCACTTTCTAGAACTATTTAAAGCCTCAAACATATTATATGTATGATTAATGAGTTTACACGGGTTTCTAATATACTTTTCTAACAAGCCACAAAACATAGAGATGTATGGAGTCCCCCTCATCCCACTTTTCTCCAATGCCAGTGGTATTTTTCTCTCTACTGTACCCCACATTTCAAAGATGAGCTAAAGCTGACCCACCAATGGGTATCAGGCAGACATCTAGACATCCTCAGAGTCGTATTTTGGACACCTTTTTCAGGAGAATAAACAGTACTTATGGAATGACAAGAAAAAAGACTTCTACATGTTTGGCACTCATGCACTTTGTTCCCAGATATCATCTTCTCAGGTGCTAGGATATGCAGATGGGGAGCGAGTGTACAGGTATGAAGGGCAGGTATCGCGGAAGTCTACTCTCAGCGCTTTCCTTTCCCTCCTGCTGTCTTCAACACTGTTCACTCACGAAATTGAGACTTCATATTTGATTTTCTTTTGTCTCCTCACAAAGCCTCCCATACACCATGGATATGGAGAAGCTCAAGAGATTTTTCATAGTTGCTAGTTTTCTCTATTTCCCCTAAGGAAAGGCTAATGAGGAGAATACTTGTCAATCCCATATGCAAAGAGACCCAACAAAGAAATCTTTTACATGGAAGACCTTGATGGTGAGTACTTAGTGAGGAGACTTAGATGTTACCGCTGTTCCTAGGCTTGATGCAAATACCTAATTCCCCATCCATAAGACTTGTGACTTGAATCTTGTGAGCAGTGCTGGAAACAGTTAGGCCTATAGGCCAGATAGCTTTGAGCAAGCAAACTTCTAGGGAGGATGTGGCTGAATACTTTTGTATGTACTTCAAGTGACACATAATGAAGGATCTATTATGCAAGATGGCCACACCTCTTCTGCCCTGTTTCTAGTATGTTATTCCAGTAGGTGAGGGGCCACTGTCCTGAGCTTTTCTTGTTATATATGGGTATGAAAAATCTAGGCTGAGTCTCTATGGATAAGTCAGGCTAGGTCACCAGCCTAGCCACTGTGGGACAGACACCTCAGGTCGGGAGCTGGAGTGGACAGCAGAGCTTCTGTGCCTCAGACATTCAGTCTCTGTGGACTCCTCTGGCCATCTCATTGGGCAACAGGCTGAAATCAAGCTCTGACAGAGGCAGACATAAAGTCAGCACAGCTTCTACCACCTCAGCTCTAGCAGGACAGCTGGGGAAGCTTAGAGCATTGATATAGGCTGTTTCTACATAGGAGCAGACACTGTGCCTTGGCTGGATTTATAGTGGGTAGGGAAGGTAGAAGGTTAGAGAGACAAGTGAGCTTCTTCAGGAATCTCCAGCATTTGAAGATGTTTCTAAAGACAGTCCTAAAGTCTACCCCGTGGCCTATTAATCTATTTGGTGTTCAGCACTTGAGATCTGACCTGGAATCACTATGTGTGCTAGGTAAGCTACCCACTCTTGAGCTGCGTCCACCTCTCCTTTGCAATGACAGTCCCCCTTCTGGTGAGTTTCTAAACTAACTCCACTGAGGACAGTGACTAGATCTGGTGATGTCTGTTTCTAAGTCTGTGTCAGACAATAGTAGAGACTCACTGATTTTTGAAAGAATGACTAATGGGGTCAATGACTGAAGAACCACAGAGCATATGAAGCATTTGGCTCAGAAAAGGATGTTCCATTAGGCATGCAAGTTAGCTTTCTGTATCTCTGGAACGACTCTACAGACTCAACCAAGTGTGGATGTAAAACATTCAGTAAAATATATTGAAAAGGTAGAAACTGCTCTCTCTAAACAATGTAGCATAACTACTATTTACATACTATTTCATTGCACTGAGTACAAGAAATCACCTAGTGATGATTCAAAGTATATAGATGGGTGTGTGCAGGGTTTATGCAAATGGAACAGTTTATGTGGGAGACTAATGCATCTGAATTGTGATGTTAAAGCAGCTCTCTGGATAGTGAGGGCAACTGTACTGTACTTTCAGGCCTACCATCTGGCTGCTGTTTAATACAAAGCCAGAAAATGAATGTTCTCTGCACAACTTTATATATATATAATATATATAGTTTTCTATAAATCATTTCTGATTGAATAAGTGATCTAACCTGCAAATAAATGGTGATAAACATTATGATTTTAAAAACCCACTGAATAAATTGTTTCTTAAAATCTTTACCAAGCACACATATGTGTGTGTGTTTATATAAACATATATATACATATATATATATATATGTGTGTGTGTGTGTGTGTGTGTGTATGTCTCATACTTGCTCAGATGTTAGAAGTTGATATAATGCTATATCCAGAAGCTGTACAATTTAAGTTAACTAGTGCATTCAAATTCTGTAACACTTAGAACTGAAAACAGAAACAAATGAAAAGCACAGATGGAACTACCATGGGAGTCAGGATGACTACATTTCATCTTCAGAGGGATTTTGGGTCCCAACAGTGTCATGAGGCAACTTTTATAGAGTATAGATACTGTTGAATAATAGTAAACATAAATGCCTCCAGGGATGAGCCTGGGGAGGCTATGACTCACCTTGCCTCTTGGAGTAAGAGTTTCCCAAAATATACTTGGGTTGACACAGGCAAAGATGTTTCCCACACATGGCTTTATTAATAGAATTACAATGTATCTTAGCTTCTACTAGCTTAGCAGAAGGTGAGCACTGGCCCATACTGAAGGCAAATCCTTTAGCTTCATCAGAGGCCAGAAACAGGCTGGGAAAACTTGTGCTATAATGGGATAAGAAGGTCATTTGGTCCTACAGGACAGCCCAAACGGTTTTTACCTGCATGCCCTCCTGGCCTGAGATCCCCACACCTACGTCTGCCACCTGGATCATGCTGACATCATTGGCGCCATCACCTAAAAACAACACAGGCAGGAAGAATCATTGATTTTGAAATGCACAGAAGCACACACACACACACACACACACACACACACACGTTGAGCTTATGGGGCCCCTGCTGGACTGAGTTCTGTGAGAAAGATCAGGGAAAGGGCAGAACAACAACTTCCTGGGAAAACTTAGATAACCAATCAGAATTAGGCAACATGGAACTGCCAGTCACATCAAGCTGCCCGAGTAATCAGCTAGCATTTAGCCACCATCTTATTCAGTGGGCTCTATCCTGCCAGGATCACACAGGAAAGGTCCTTAATGTGATGTCTGCCACAATAAGAGAAGCCAACATCATCATCATCACCACTGTTGCAGTGACTCAACTCCAGGCATCAGGACCTTTCCAACTCATAGTCGCCTTAGCAATTTTCTTATTACATCAAGCAGGTTGAATTCTGTTCAGCATTTTATGCACACTGATTAACCCCCTGTGAATTAACTAATATGTACTTTTGGGTTCTTTGAGGCATAGCAAAGAAAACTTCCATTTGTTCCATCAAGTTGTTGATTGATGAATATTAAAACAAAAAGTCAGAGACCTTGACATCTTTTGGATGTCAGACACAGACATAGCCATTATAATTGAGACAACAGATGCCATTCTTAGAATTAGACTCAGAGTTACCCAAGGCAAAGCAGATATGCCAAGCTGTAAAAGTAAAAGACTATGACACACAGACATCAAGGCAACTCGTGATGTTGCTATAGGTTGGCCCTTTTATTTCTGCCTTTCCCTAGTATTAGAAATCAAACCTAGGGTTTTCA
Organism: Mastomys coucha; assembly: GCF_008632895.1. Taxonomy (NCBI): domain Eukaryota; kingdom Metazoa; phylum Chordata; class Mammalia; order Rodentia; family Muridae; genus Mastomys; species Mastomys coucha. Next base: position 49,150,935 of record NW_022196904.1, on the reverse strand, counting down.
CAGGTATTATGCCACTGGCTTACATCCCAAGTCCTTTCCTCACTTTATTTTGAGGCAGGGTCTCATTGAGTTTGTCATAATGGCCTTGAATTTACTATACACTCTTAAGGCTGGTTTTAAATGTGATCTTTTTGTCTCAACCTTTGTCATAGTTGAATTACCCAGGCATGACACAGGTCAGGATTAGGGTGTCTCTTCCTTGTGATTTTATTTTTCTTTATTAGGATAAGCACAACATGGATTATCTGTTAGTATTTGTTTAATTAAAATTTTGGGAATAATGGGAATCTCTCTAGCATCCCATAAGGCCCCTTTTAAAATGAATTATGATGCACAGTGGGGCTCTCTAAATCTAAACAGTGGATTCTTAAGACTGAAGCACATGGTCCAAAAATGATGTGATGTTCTAATGTGAGAGTAGCTTCTCTTTCGCTGGAGGAGATGCTACCTTCCCTCAGCTTAAGCCAGGGAAGCCATGATGGACACTCTGGTCATGTCTCCTGAGCAGGCACCCTTTTGCCCACCCTTTTGTGAGCTTTCCTTAGTGGATGCTATTTATTGATCACTGTAACTCTTAGGGTGTTCAGACTATGGCTATTAAGGTCTCATACTTAAAGCTGGATTCTTCCTAGTAGATAAAGTTTCTAAGGTGATAGGGGTAATCCTATATTCTTTCTGCAAATTATACTATAAATACATGTGTCTGACTAATTGGTAAAGATAGCATTTTCACTGAGCCTACTAGTTCCCAGGAATGGATCATATTTCTAATGGTGTTGTGATAGTTACTGCCTTTCTGGCTCCCATCAGGAAGTGGCTAAGCTTGTGCAGGAGACTATAGGCAATTTAGAAATGGAAAGAGATGCTAAGTGATCTCTACCCTGTTATTGAAGAGTTCCCCAGCCAAGAGTACCTACAAAGAAAAACAGTGTTTGATATAGTCCTTAAGTGATACAAAACTGTGCTGTATTGAAATGGATGTGTGTGCTGTCTTGGATGTATTTAATGAGATGCTTGTCTCAGAACAGTTGACAAAGTTCAGCTGAGAAGAGTCACTGGGGCTTTTGGTTGGTGCAGTCTGGAACCTTAGAACATCATAAAGCCTTGAGATCAAGATGTATGTAACAACTCAAAACCTTTGAAAAGGGCCTTTGCTATGTCAAAAGGTGCTAATACAGGACATCACCGTGGCTAGACTGTGTAAAACAAGTAGTTATCTAAAGTCCTGTCTTTGAAGAATTGGTCTACACTCCACCTTGTCTTCTTAAATTAGCAGTTGCTGATCTTATAGTACTATATGTGTCTGCTACCACAGCTTGTGGCTCTTTGATATATGCTTTATGTCTGGAGTGCTCTACTTTACCATGCTGGGCATAATATTGTAAGCAGAATAGGTGAATAGGTTTTTCTTATTTCATAGTTTTACATGGAAGAGAATCAGAAACTTGGGTCACACTGACAGGGAGTGGCTAAGTAAGACAGGTGCAGGGCCACCCTAAATACTTGCCTATGGCCAGGGTCATGGCCTTGAGCTTGCTTCTGACAAGCTTCACCACCATGCTCTTCTGCAAAGGGGTGGATCGGCAGCAGAGAACTGAGCGACATTGCTTGGCAAGGAAAAGAAATTTGTCCTCCAGGCTTTTCTCAAGGGCATAGGCCAGACTTCTTCCATCAATCACAAGGCTTGGGCTGGGGCTGGAGTTAGTGGATGCAGAGACTGGGTTGAAAGAAAACCCCACACTCAAGTTGCTTTCAGAGTTCTGCGGAGCACTTCTAGAGTTTCTGGATTGCACATAATGGAGGCATTGGTCCAGCAGGGCTGCACATGATTCCTGAAATTGACACACAACAATTTTCAGTAGGGTCATGATCCTGGTTATCTACCACAACACTCCCAGCTGAAGTCCTTCTAAGGCACTGGGCTTGTGGCTCTTCAGACCTCCAGAAAAGGAAGTGCAGCTAGAGAGAATGACTTCCTGTGGAGGAGGAGAACTACTCAGCTTCCACTGGATTGTGCTTTATTGACTATGCTAGTGTGCTGAAACTGAAATGGAGCACGTTCACCTTCATAGGTGTGGCTGCATTACTGCTCTACCTTCCATGATTAGGCTGAAGGTTCAACCTGTATGCCTCTAAGTTCTCTAGGCCTTTTACCTAAACCTTCCTGCCTCATACTGAGCCATTGACAGTGGTCCACAAAGCCTTTTCAAAGCCCTTGCTGGATCATCAGCCTGCCTATCTAGAGAAAATGTGTGTGTGTGTGTATGTGTGTGTGTGTGTGTGTGTGTGTGTGTGTGTGTGTGTGTATTTCGAGAAAGAAAGAAAAGAAGAAGCCTAATTACCTTGTTTTTCAATTATCTGTGTCCTTCCCCAAACTGGAGCTGAGTTCCAAATAGAAGGAAATTTGGATATTAATATACTTTGGGGACAGGAGCCAGAGACCAAAGAGAGTGCTCATTTCCAGGAACAAACACACCATGGAGAAGTTTGAAAGGCTCCTATCCTCATGCAGACAGACAACCCAGTGGCCTAGGGCCTAGTTTCTTACAGCACACTGTGGCCAATCAATACTTACTGAAGACTGATACATGCAGAAACTAATAAATCTGCAAAGGGATAGCCAGTGCCCTTAGGAAGACTTGGAGGAGAAGATAGGCCCCTGGACATGGCCACTGCCAGTCACAGATGGGGAACACACAGATTTGTGACTGGAGGTAGAATCCTCTGCTAGAGGAGGACATTCTGGTAACTGGGGAAGACTTAAGGAGAATGTAGATACAGAAAGCCATTAGGTTGCTGAACCTATTACAAAGCACCAACATAGCTAGTTCTCTGTGAGATGAAACAGGCTCACCCCGTCCCGTTTCAACCCTGATGCATCTGTTGTACCTGGCCAGGTTCACAGAGCAGCTGCTCATGAACTCTAAATGAAAACAGTAGCATTTGGATAGGGAAAGGAGATTATCATAATAAGGACACCAAAGGGTCGCAAATGTTTCATTTTACCCTAGAAGGTCTGACATGGTCCAAGAGACTGAGGAATTGAAAGTGGATACCAGAAAACAGGAGCTCAGGAAGAAACTCTAGGCTCTGGCTGTAGACAGGGGTGGGGTGGGGGGAAGAGCACTCCCAATGCTCAGACAAGATGTGGGAACCCTCTTCCCCCCCTCTGTTTTCTCCTAATCCTTATCATATGGGTTTTGCTACACTGCCAGCAAACAGAGCCATCTAGAAATAAAGACTCAAAGGGAGTGGAACCTGCTTCTTCTCTCAGGTAGTTTGGTATCAAGACAGCAGTATAATGATTGTCTTAATCTATGTCCTACCATTACATGCAGGTGGGGTTGAGGAGGAAAAATAAAAATCAGAAAGAGGTAAAATACACCCTGGTTTTCTCACCAGAGGACATTAAAGGGAACTCTTGGGGACCTAAAAAGTACTGGAAAGATGGTAAAGGAAGACACTTTAGCTGGCCCTATAATGCTAGTCATGAATTCACGGGTTTTCTATATGCTGTGCACACATAGGTATAATCCTGTGGGGGCAGTAACACTCTGAGAATGACACTCTGGTACAGTCCCTACCCATGCTCTAAACTGACTTTCAAAGAGAAAAATATGTACATTCAAAGATGGGCACTGGAAGCAGACTAAGGCTGAGCAAATGACCCATCCTGAGTCTGAGCAGAGCCTGAAGTACAAGTCCAAAAGGATAGATCACCTGTTTCCAAAACTCCATACTCCAGAGGAATAAAAAAGGTAGGGGGAAATGGGGAGAGTCATAACATAATTCATATAAGTCACATGACAAAAGTTCAGTGCCACAAGAACCAGGAAATCCCAGCTCCAGTGGAAAAACACAATGAACAGAAGGTGAGCCTGACATTAGAATAATCTTTTTTTAAAATAAATTAATTTATTTTTTACACTCCATAATCTAACAGGGACATTAAAGCAGCCATCATAGAAAAGCTCCAAGCAAGCATTAGCATTTTGAAAATCAGTAGCATAACAGTTTGGGGAGAAAGATTGTGAGCAATCCACAGAAAAACCATATAGAAATGTGAATGTAATCCTAAATAATTCATGTAGAATCTCTGCCCTCAAGGAGGTAGACTGCAGCACCACACTCCTTAGGTGTGAATTCACACAGACTTATTTCCAAAGAGTTTAGTACAGAAAAGAGTGGGAGGGGGAGGGGAAGCTGCCTTCCTTGCAAAATGGATACAAGTAGCAAATACTAGGGCATCATGAACATGTTGGCGTGATTATACAATGTAATTAAATAAAGATACACCATGCCCTTCACTCAAAATTCACCGCTTCATTTCTAATCACAGTAAAACCATCAGATAAATATAATGATCATATGAGTCTATAAACAATTTCATCAGCCCTCTTCAAACTGCCAAGGACATGAAAGACAAAAGATAGCCTTAGAAACTGTCACAGCCAGGGACATTCAAGAGAGCGTTGACAAACAGATATAATCTGAAGTCTTAGAACAGGATGAGAGACGCCACGTAAGACAATCTTCTATAGCATGATCTTTAGTTAGAGCAGGGGTTAATATTCATTTGTGGGTATAACAAATGTGCTATGCTACCGTGAGATGCTAATTGGGGGGAAATTGGATGTGATATGAGAATGCTCCATAGACTTTCTAAACATTTTTTATAAATCTAAAATCATTTTATATGTGGAATTTATTTTTTAAAACCCTCACTATATAGACTTAGTAGTAAAGTGACAATAATAGGTAAGAGTCAGAGAGCTCGAAACACAAACACGCCAGGCTCAAACTGCTTAAAACAAGAAGGCAAAGAAATAAATCGCAATAGTAGCCACTCAGAAACATTGATTATTACACAGCAAGGGCTCAAGGACTGTGCTGATTTTATCTGAAACCGCACGTCTGGAAGGAAGTGGAATACGGCTAGTGTGCTGAATGGAAATAATTGCCATTTCAGGTGTAGTTAAGCTATTTCCCGAGGAAAACAATAGTATTTGTTGTCAGTGGGCTTGCCCTCTAGTAATTGCTTCAGACACAAAGGAAGTAGTGAGCCAAGGAAACTCAGGAAGTCCTGTCTCCTGACCCTTAAGACACAAGAACTGAACCATTCTATTTGTCAACTGAATGGCTCTTACTTTGGAGAAGAGAGAACCAGAGTCCACACAATGGAAACCAATAGAGGCTATTCCTTTTGGTTATTGGAAAAGTTAATGAAGTTAAATGAACTGAAATATTATTTAATCAGGTTGGACTCAAACTAGGAATCAGTAGCAAAAAGACAGCCTAAAAACTCAGAAGTGAAACAAAACACTCTGCAAAGATCCACAGACCTAAGAGGAAATAGAAAATATTTATAAAAACCATCATGAGCTTGAGCTGTATGTACTGAAAAACACTTCAAAATTGTGAAGTGCAGACAAATAGCACTGAGTCAAACAGTTATAATGTAGATCTTATATTAGAAAAGAAAAATGCTTGAGCACAAGAAATAAAAACAAAGAAGCACAAGAAGAGGAGGAGGAAACAAAGAAGAAAAAGAGGAAAAAGAAGAAAGCTCAGATCGTTATCAATAAAACTTCAAATACAACAAACAGGAAAAAATAAAGACAGCAAGGCAATGCAAACCTCGTTCTTGAAGAGTCAGTATAATCCATAGACTGGCATCAAAAGTAATCAAAGAACAAACACAAAATACCAATGTCATAAGTAAGAGAGGGAGGGTTACCAAAGACCCATAAACTTCAAGACAGCAAGGAGAGACTGTGAATTCGTGGCTCTCAGAGACAGGATCCTAAGGACTGGACAGCTGATGACCTGTGTGTAGAACCTAGAAGGAATCCATGAATCTCCACAGAGGCTGTTATGGCCTTAAGTTCCAGTGAAGAAGGCAGAGGAGGAGCTTTGCATAGAGGGAGGCTCAGGCTTGAATATCCTGAAGGGATTTCAAGTGGAGCTCTTGGGAGAAATCAAGAGTCTAGATCAGGGAGGGTCTGCAAGTTGACAACCTTTGCATACTTGAGGATTTAAGCAAATAAATGTGACTAGACCAGAGAAGTGCCTAGAGGCAGTTGATGAAACCAGAGAAGTTCATGCTAAATGGATCACTGCCTTGGCTCCGAATACGAGACACGTAGGACCTCACTAAAAAAACTCCAGTGATATGAAAAATAAGTTGAACCTTGCATTAATAAACCCCTCATGTACATTCTTTTGCTATTAAGAAATCCTAGATCCAACTTCTTCACCCAGGGGACATCATTCTCCACGGTCCACCTGATAAGTTTAGTTCTCATCCTTTCTCAAGGAAGCTTCTCTTTGCAATAGCTAGAGACCATTACAAAAA
>NW_022196904.1:49092012-49144570 GCF_008632895.1 Mastomys coucha | reverse complement strand
AAAAAAAACTACAGCCAATCAAAACGCAGAGTTGTGAAGCCCAGTCCCAATGGATACACTTATAATACAATTATTAGGCAAGTAGGACCTAAGGCTCAGGGATCGTAGGGCAAAGTGGGCAGAACGATCATAAGAGCCAGAGGAACACAGAGTTTGTTGTGAGATTGTTTCTTCTAGAAATATCAGAAGCTACACCCATGAAGTCTTATCAACAGGGCTGCCTAAACGTGACCTGAATAAGGACAACAAAAGACAAGCTAACACGGATGGGCGAAAGCCCAAGAGGCCTCACTCTACAAAAAGAACTACAGGCAGCTAAGGAATGCTGAGAGTGGGAGAAATACCTATGTCACAACAATATTATATTTTAAAGGCCATAAAGAGAACAAGGAGGAGGTATGTGAGAGGGTCTGGAGTGAAGAAAGGGAATAAAGAAATGATGTAATTATATTATAATCTCAATGTATGAAATTAAAAAAAAAAAGAAATCCTGTAGAAGTCCATATCTCACAAGACAATGTTAAGAATGTCCCAAGTCTCAGAAATAGTACCGACGATAAGAGGGATGCAGTGGGTAAGCATTCTTCTCATGGTGACCACCAGAGGTGGAAGCCTTGGTGGCTTTCTAACATAACTCTGTCTTTGGAGCTTGCAGAATATTAAGCATTCCCTGCCCCATCCCCACCACCCCACAAGGTGCAGCCTCTCTGGAAGTTACCTACCTGAGAATCAGCATTGAGTGTGATGACCTCTTCACCGTGGTCCAGCAGTTTGCAGGCATATGCAATGTTAACAGCTGTTTCTTGCTTGTCACCTGTGAGAACCCAAATCTGCAGGCCAGCTTGCCGTAATTTGGCAATGGTTTCAGGTACTCCATCCTGAAGGCGGTCTTCTATCCCTGTGGCACCTGGTTAAATGGATGACAGTTCTAGTGAGTCCTTCATCACAATTTGTGATGAGGTACAATTGCCACGTACCAAACACACCAAAGACAGATGAGGCACTACTGATTACCTAAGACTTTCTTGGGGCTCACCTGTGAGAGAGATGACACTGAATTGGTCAAAAATATGTAGAAGGTACAAGGGCAAGTCAACAAACAGAATTATGTACACTCGTAAGAAGTACCTTGAAATCTTTCTGACGAACAAGCAGCTAACTCTACGTATAATTTGACAACAGGGACATTAATTACCATATGCCAAAAGGATTAAAAGAAAAGTCTTAGTAGTTACCCATCCCCTATCTTTCTTTGGAAAGTTTTCACGTATAAAATACGTTTGTGCTCAACCATGTGACCCATTTGTTATCCAAATGGATGGTGCAGAAAGATTCAATAGTTTTTTTGAACAATACCATCATGAATGCCTTTTCCACAAACAAAGAATTTAAGAAGTAAGATCCAGTTACTGACTTCATTATGCTTGGGAAAGTATGTGACAGGTAGAAAAAGGTGAAATCTGAAATGATCTAGAATCCCAAAGTTGTATATCTGACATGATCTCATATAAAAGATTACAGTCAAAACAAGAGGGTCTGAAGTGTCTGAAACTGCCTTCAGGCTATGCATAATGTGTAAAGTATACAAAATGTAACATTATACTCTCTTGTGTATGTAAAAGAAACCACAAGCATTCGAAACCAAAACACTTCTTTTCTTAAGAGTTTTGGGTGAAGAATATTTATCCAGTGCTGTAATGTGCTCAAGTCTGCCTCCACTTCTCTTCTGTGTAGATCCTAATAAGATGGTTTCTGCATTCCTACCTCTAGAAGTAAGCTGCATCCCATTATTTCCTGGGCTCCAGTCTGACCCAGGATTCTTGCCATTCCTACTTCAAGCTCTCTGTGCCGGAACACAGCTATGAACTGCATATCTGTGTCCCCAGCTGCCAACAATGCTTTGAGATTCACAGATGGAAGGCCTAACTCCCGATGTTAGGAGGCATGGCCTTGCACAGGTAATTGTGTTTAGATGAGGCAATGAAGGGGAGATGCTGAATCTCATGATGCACAGAAGCACTAGCTGAGTTCTGAACTCTTCCATACATCCACATTACAATACCCAGATGTAAGGTGGCTTTTGATGAAACAGGAAAGGACAGAGGGCTTTCAGATGACATCTAGAGGAACCACAAAGAATTATGGGGAAAATGAGCAAAATGTTATAGCTGCATCTTGTTTCTTTTACAGAGAAAGCAGTTTAAGAACCCAGTATGACAGTAACCCTTCCTGCAGGAATGTTATTTGTGGGTTGTCTAACATATTACCTAAATCAAAAGACGAAGAAAGAGGAATATTTATCTTAGAATATTAAAGATATAAACAGATCATTTCATCTTTCTCAGAAATGGCAGTGAAGAGTTGGGGAACTTCCTAAATGCCTTGGCTTTTGGTGAAGCTCTGTTAGGTGGCTCTTTTTCAAGCTTAGGTTCCATCACTTAAAACATTAAATTTTCTAGGTGATAGGAGGTGGAAAGTAGTTAATAACCCGTCTTCAAGAGCAAGAAAGATCTGTTGGATTTTTGTTTAGTATTTCCATGAATTCATGCAGAAGATCAAAAGGTGTGTTGAGTCAGTGTGAGACTGAGGTCTAGGGCTGGTCTAACTTAGGGTACATGAGCAGACACACATCACAAAGACAGGAAGTGGTGGATGTCCAATTGCCAGAGACAACTTGTAGAAAAAAGACCAGTCAAGCCATGTCAGCTGTGGATGCAAGCGCCTGAGATTCAGCAGAATGCCAGTGGCTGAGGTAGAGCCCAAGCCCCAACACCACTCAGTGCTTCATGCCATCTCCTCCTTCCACCCTTGCAGCAGCCTTCCCATACTGGCATTACTACTTTACACAAAGCAGATAATTAAACTTGCATGCAAAGACTGAGTAACTTGTCCAAGTTTCCATGACTAGTAAGTGGCAGAACCTGGCCTGTATAACCAAGCCAGGACTCTAAACTGAGAAGAGATGGAAGGTAGGGAAAGAACTCATAGTCATCTTATTACAACTCAGGAGAGGGAATAGATTCTTTCTATATTGCAAACTTCACTCTATCTGAGAACTTAGCACCATCCAGGGGAAATACCACTTCACCCCTCACCCACCTCAGCCATGGAGGGAGAGTGCCTGGGAGCAAAGAGGTTAGGCAGGTGGTCCAGAAGCATCAGCAGGGCACCCTCCCTCTTATCACTCTAGAACACATTCCAGAACAACCCTTTCTGAGTTTTTATGTTGTCTGATTTTTTTTAACAGACTAGGCCCCTCTATGTAGCCCAGGTTGATGTCACATTCACATCCTATAGCCTGTACCTCCTCATCCAGGACTTAACAGGCATGTCCCACCTTAACTGCCCATTGCTTGCTTTCTGAAGACAGTGGTCTCACTATGAGAGCAATCACCATCCAGTAATCAAACCAGAGGTGTAAAACAGGCAGACACACTTTTGAGGGCCTTCATTTAATTTACTAGAGATAGTATTCACTATGTCTCTGGGTTCCAAGCCCTGAAGCTTTCTGAGTAGGCTATGGTCTGTCAGACAAAGTATGTGGTGATACTTTGTCTACAGCACATCATGTTATTAAATATTAACAATAACTAACTATTATAGACACATCACGCTATTAAATATTAATAGCAACTATTGTAAGAGACATGCATATAGAGAAATATAGATTCCTAACTCCTTAGCCCAGAAAATGAAGACAAGGGAATGCATCCATTAGATGAGAAAAGGTGAATTTTCTGGAGCTGTATGCAAGCCCAGCGGAACCTGAGTAACATCTCACAAAAGAAGGTGTTCATTATTGTCACTGTTAGTTCTGGTGTGAGCACACATCACATACACAACTGTGGGACACTCCGCTGAACTTATCCACTCTTTTAATATAAAATATTAAACCCCCGAAAAATTAAATATTAAAGTGGGTACCAAAGTAATAAATACCTTAAAGCCTTCCTAACAACTAATTAGATTTTATTAGAATTAAATAGGGACAAAGGAGGAAAAAAGCACCATCTTCTTTTCATCCCAAATGAATCTGAAATATTTATGAGATGCAAAACTCAGCATTTCCATGAATGTTCACATATATTACTCATAGTTCACATAGTTGAAATCATTCCAACTATCTATTGTCAAAAAAAGCTTACGTCCTTGTTGCGATTTTGGTTGGAAAGTGAGGCTTAAAGGAGTCAAGGAGTCAGCAAACCCAGAGTGCCTGGCACATGAGTGGCCCCTGGAAAGAGCCTATAGAATATGTTCCTTCGAAACTGGAACAAGCTAGCTTCAGGCTAAGTGGTTCCTCAGAGAAGACCAGCACAGTCCAGAGCAAGAGGAGTGGCCATGTCCCTAGTTACTCCAGAACCCCTGCAACAAGCACTGCTCAAAACAACAGGCTCCTGGCAAGCTAATTACCCAGCAGGTGCAAGTTGGTCTCCAGGCGAACCGCAGACTGGAAGAGAAGCTCCTCACGGCTCTCCACAGATGCCTCAGCTTCTATGTGGCTCTGCAACCAGCAGGCATACTCTTCTTTGCTCAGAACCTATGGAGACACACTATTGAATGCTGCACTGGGTGCTGTGCATGGGAGGCTGGGGAGGGCAGTTGCCCGTGTGGACCCTCATGAAGATGCCCCTCACTTACCCTCTTGGCGATGCACAGGGTGCGCAGGCCTTCTACTGCATAAAGGTTGAGGTAATTCTGTGTTTTACTCCGGATCTTTTTCTGATGCCTTCCTCTGGCGTCATCTAGGTCAGAAGAGAAGAAGAATCAGTCAGAGCAGCCCAGCTGAGTGCCCCCATGAGATCTTCCTGGTCCCTGTCATATTGGTTACAAATGGTATACAAATGTCATAGAGCTCAAAGTCAGCCAGTTGTTACTTTAGTAAAGGAATCTCATCAAAACACAAGTTTAGGGTTGTTTATAAAATCATTTGAGAAGCACGGGAGAACAAAACCTTATCAAAAGTGGCTTGACATGTTTTTGTAAAGTCTACCAAATAGAGGTGAATACTAACTTAGAAATGAAAAGAACTTCAGAGTCTCCTTTCTCTCACCACAACATTCCCCACTGGTGAGAAAAGATGTCCAAATGTTGTATTTGTCATACTTTTACTAAACACACACACAGCCTGAATTTGAAATTTAAGTGGAACTGAATATTCTATAGATTGTATTTTCTACCTCTGGCAATTCTGAACCATGAGATCTCTGGACCCAGGAAGGCTTGTCTACTATTCAAATTTACCTCAAGACAAGCTGAACCTGGCCAGCAATTCAAGAGTGTGACAAAGGATGCAAAAGGCTGATAACTGTGGGAGGGGGAATCTCATTCTCATGTACGAAGCAGAACATAAACAAATAGTGCCCCTATGGCAAGAAAATGTCTTGGCAGGCCAGTTCCTTAAAGGTGGCCTCTTATAGTTAATAATGAACATGAAGTATTGTCCTGGATTATTTAACTTTAATATTTAAATTTACTGAAGACAAGTTCAAAAACATCTGCAGTTTGACTGTCTTATAGTGTCTTCTCATCACTGCTGCATGCTTCCTGAGTCTCTGGTCACTGTTTTACTTTGAAACTAAAATACAAACCACCAAGCTCTTCATTGGTCTCTGGAGAGGAGAGGGTGGATGGGTCAGGAGAAGAGGCAAATAGGGCAGTGACTCTGACCAACCACAGTTATTGAAAAACAAAACAAGTACTTGAATTAAAGTAGGCTAAGTCATTCAAGACTTGAAAGAGATGGAGATAGGGATGGCCATAGGCATCTATTTCTGGGGTGGGTGGAAACGGAGATATAGGGGAAATATCTGCAAAGGGTCTGATATAAAGGGCCACCTGCACTGCTCCACAAAAACTGCTCTCTGGCCTACACTCTGCCCAGACACAAGGACACAAGACTACCACATCTGAAGAAACCTTTTCTACACTGTCATGCAGCTTCCTATAAAAGATAGACAGGGTAGTCAGAGGGAAAACAGTCTGGGGCTTGAAGGACCTGTTTCTGTGCTGGGATTGACCTGTGATCTGGTGGAGGATGTAGGAGGTTGCCCTCAAGCTCCACATGAGCATCACTGAAAATTTTTGGAGTCTAAGGAGATTGCATTCATCACCCATTAGTCTGCTCATAGCTTGGACCAAAGCCAGGTCTTGCGGACTCAGGCTAAAGTTATAATATACTCAATGCATATGATGTCATAGTCACGCAAAAGCCTCTTTTTTTTCCCCCCCACTGATATTCTACAGCAATCCATGTCATCTGTTACCTACCTATTAATAGAAGGAAATTCTGTGTCTGGTGTTCAGCGCCCTAGATAATGGAACACCAGTATATTCAGAAGTGGGATAAAGACTGCCAGTACCTTCACTGCTTGTGGAGGGATCGGGGCAGAAAGATGATGAGACTGAATCAGGGTGGGGCAGACAAGTGCCAGAGTGACAGCTCCTACCACAGTCTAGAAATACAGCGGGACTGAGAGAGCAGGAACTGGCCAGATCCTGGGAGACTGCTGCTGTTCACAACCTGTGAGGCTCCCAAAGGGGAATACAGTTTCTCTTCTTGATATCAATGTGTATTTTTATAGAGTGCTAAGTATATTTCTTTTATACTTTTAAAATTATATTTTTCTAATAAGAAATTTTATTTTATTAAGAAACAGGGGAAAGCTGATTCTTTGATTGTTTATGAGAGAGAGAGAGAGAGAGAAGAGAGAGAAGAGAGAGAAGAGAGAGAGAGAGAGGGAGAGAGAGAGAGAACAAAAAGATTTACTGATGTAGTGTGTAGCAGGATGTGATACCCTGCTGGGTAGAGGGCTACAGTGAACATGCACTCTGTCCATGCTCCCGGAGAAAGAAGGGCAGAGCAGAATGAAGTCAACCTTCTTAATGTCTTTCCAAAGTGGTGACTCCACCAAACCACAGGCAAGGGAATCTTGAGGAGAGGCGACAGATAGGAGTCCGTGACATAGCAGGTACTGAGCCAGTGTGTACAGGGCTTCCTGTGAGGCAGGCGCACAGAAAGTGAATGACTCCCCCAGGGTCGAAGAGCCAGGAAGTCCAGACCTGGTCTTTGAACAGAGGAATGTGAAGACTTGGGTGGAATGGTGCTGTGTACCTCACACCATGTCACTACCCACCATGGCAGGCAAGACAAAGATTTGGCTATGTGCTGATAATGCCACATAGCCTCTCCCGACCTGCCACATTCACTTCTGATAAAGTGCTGTGAGCTCCTTGAAGAAAGTGTGTGTGTTACATCCAGCTAAGAGACCTGGGTCCACTCTTCGTATCATCATCTGTACACAGGTCAGGTAACCTGTTGCTTCCTGGTTAGTCCTAGCCATCTGTAACAAATCTGTTCTTCTCCATACCTGCCTTGTCTTCTCAAGCTAAAAGCTAAACAATTATGTACGTGGCCATTGGTCCAGGTGCATGAGTCCACAGTAATCCCAGTGCTATGCTACAGCTGCTCCTCCTACTATCTACAGTTTCAGTCTTAACGTGTCCAGTACACTTGTACATCCTTCTTGTCCAAAGCAACTGCAACACTTCCCAGAGGAAGGTGGAGGTCCACACAAACAAATGAGTTTTATTTGCTCTACGTGCCATGTGGCGCTTGAGCATTTAAGACGGGATTGTCATCACCTAGGCCTTCCAGTATGTAAGGAATTTGACCTCTGCTCTTATCTGAAGCTAACTGCAGGTGGCAGACTTCTTCCTGAGGCCTACCCTAGGGAGCCTAGGGAGCAGATGAGGAACATGGGTGCACAGCAACCCTGTGTGGTGGCAGTGTGACGGATTGGAAGGGGTTGCAAAGCTCCCCAAAGCAGAGTGTGGGCTTCCCAACTTTGACCTTAAAGTTGGTTGTTTATGTTTTGTAAAGGGTAAATATTTTCTTTCTTTGCAGATGCTGCACAAGAGCAAAGCCTTGGCCACACTTGGCAGCCACCATCTCTGGTACTCTGCTGTGTTCCCTCCTAACCTTAATGAGTGTCCTGATACTGCCCCAGGCACTCCTTCCCCTGTGGCATATTAGGAGAAAACGAGGCATAAAAGGGCAAGCAGTCCAAACTATTCATTTATTTTATTTAATGACATCTGTTTCTGAGATAGCCTTAGCATTGGTTGACTTTAAAATGTCTTTTACACTACAAGAAGACCTACAGAATCAACTAACCTGGGCCCTTGGGGGCTCACAGAGACAAAAACACCAACCAAAGAGCATGTAGGGGCTGAACCTAGGTCCCCTACACAGTTGTAGGAGTTGTGCACAGATTGGAAAGGGGTTTGTCTCTGACGCTGTTGCCTGCCACTGGATCTCCTTCCCAGGGCTGGGCAGCCTTGTCTGGCCTCAGTGGGAGAGGATGTGCCTCCTGCTATAACTTGATATCCCAGGGCTGGTGGTACCCCAGGGGGGCTTCCCCTTCTCTGAGGAGAAGAGGAAGGGGTAGTTGGGAGAGGAGCTGTGGTGGTGGGATAGGAGGAGAGGAGGAAGAGTGGGATGTAAAGTGAATAAATAAATTAAAGAATGGATGAAAAAATAAAACTTGAAATAGTGGTGATGTAGTTTGAGTCCTTCAAAGCCCATGTATTAAAGGTTTGGTCCCACCTTTTTGGAGCAGGGTGGATGAAGTCCACAACCTGAAGCTTGGTGGAAGTTCATTAGATCAGCATGGATATGCTTTCAAAGGGGTACACAGTATCTGGACTGCACCCCTTTCCACTTTTGCTTCCTAGTGATGAGATAAGGAGTTTGTTCCAGTAGGTGAGCCTACAACATCACCCTGCCTCATCACAATACTGAGAGTGATAGGGTTAGGCGACTGTGTATTAACATCTCTTAACTGTGAGCCCAAATAATCCTCTCTATAGGCTGATATTTTCAGATATTTTGTTGCAGTGATAAAAAAAAGTTGACTAACGATGGGACAAGACTTAGTAATAAGAGTTTCTTTAGGTTCTGTCTATACAGTTGTGATGCTCTTAACCCTCTTAAAATATTTGGCCTCCTTCATGGCGTCTGGTTCCTTGCCCAGCTAGGTAGGGCTGGCTGCCCCCTACAGCTAGCACAGGATAGGATGGGCTTCTTCAGCTGTCCTCTTCCCCACCCTACATGCCAATGACTTCAGTCTTTGACAAGCTCATGCATGCTTACAGTGCATCCTGGTTACTGTCCCCCTACCTCTCTAATCTCCCTCCCACTGCCACCACATGCCTTCCTGCATGCAGTCCTTTTCCTACAACCCTTTTCCTTCTGACATGACCCTTTACTCGTGTTAGAGGCTGCAGCCTCTGTCATCTGTCACTCTGCCTTTAAGGTACTGCTCGTAGAAGGAAAACTGCTTTCTCTGTGCTCTCTATCATGTAGATGTAAACAAGAGTCAAGAATAAAAATGAAGGTTATCTTGGAATGGAAAAAAAAAATCAACCCATTAATAGGACTCTGCACCTCTGCCATCATGAGCATCAAGAACTCCATAAACAGTCTCACAACGGGTGCTATCCAATGTGATTCCAGGGTACAGAAGCCAGGAAGATTGTACGGGTCAAGCAGCAAAGCGCTGGGCTGGACCCTCTTGGGCCACTATCAGCATTCAGCATCCACCTTCCTCCTCACTCCTTTGTTCTCACTACAGTGTTGACAGAGGAAAAACCAAGTTCACTTTACAGTGTGACCTTTGCTTTCCTTCTGAAGGTCAGGAGAGGATTTCTAGCAGCACAGAGTTACAACCTTTTTGATGGTTAATTGCAGTGTGGTTTTAAAAACTACAATTTACCCCAAAAGTAATGGAAAGAGGGTGCTTAGCCCATTGAAAGTAGAATGAAGATGCTGGCAGAACCACTTCCCATGACCCCAATCTACTCTTACATAGCCCAACAAACAGGCTAAAGATTATGGCCTAGAACTCAAAGCTGCCCAAGTCTTCTTAGCAGAAAGGAAACTTCCAGAACATTTGATCTAAAGGCTCCCCAGTCTTCATTGCTTATAATTTAAGTGGGATGCTTTCTAAGAAATTTCTAACTCTACTATGCTTAGAGGGCAGACGAAGGTGAGGTCAAGGTACAAAAGTCCCCTAAATTCACACCACTAGGCACTAAGATCGCTGAGACTCTCTCAAAAGGTCTGTGCTAGAGGCAGGATTAATGAAAATCCTTTAACTCAGCAGGGTAGAATTTCTCAAAATGCCCTGCCTGGCTCTAGGATACAATGTAAGAAGAGGAGGCTAATTACCTGAGGAGCAGGGCAGCAGAAGATCCATGACCACTGAATCGGCCCCCTTGGTGTATACATTGATCTCATCAGTCAGCGGGTGGCGGATCACCACTGACATCCTCTTGCGGATGGAGTCGAAGCCAAGTGTGTGCAGCAGCTCGAAGGTGAGCCTGCCTAGGTGGGGCAACTCCACGGACACCTGGTCGTGAAGCCGGTCCACCAGTGCACAGTTATAGGCTCTGGCTGCATACACCAGCGCAGCCTCATCTGGGCTCTCAGCCTCATATCGCAGCTCCCCCTCCTGCTGCTCCCTCTGCTCCCCTGAACACCTCTGGTCTGTAGTGCACTCTGAGGTCCAGCTTTCTGCCTGGCTTGCCTGACTGGCATAGCCATTGCTGGCAATGGTCGGTGTTGTTTGACCTAGCTTCTCCTCCAGCCTGAGAAGCATGTTGTCCTGAGACAGGCTGGGCAGAAAACCTGATCCAGATTTGTGGCTGGATTTACTGGCAGTCAGGTTCCCGATACTGCTGCAGCCAGAAGCCAGGCGGCTGGGCGTGAACCTCCGAAGGAAATCTTCTATGGTCTTTACTGGGGACTTCAGCTCAAACCTCACCCTTACCTGTAACAGAAGCAGTTCAAAGGCAGATGAGAAAAATCCTACCTTTCCCTCATTCTTCATACGTGCCTCAGAGGAACAAGTGGTTCACTGATGTTCAGGACAAACTGATCTTGTCTCCTCCACCTCCACCCAAATAGAAAAGCCCCTAAAGGACTAAAATGGTGGATCAGAACTGCCAATCTCAGTACTCAGGAGGTTGAGGCAGGAGGGTAATAATAATCCAGTTGTGGCTACTGACTACTTTATATATTCTTTTGACTTGTGTCAGTAAAAATGCTTGCATACCAGTCACATGTCTAAACCCAAAGGAACCTTTCACAGCAAATTAATAAACACACTGATCCATCATCCAAATCACTAAAAACTTTTTGACAAGCATCTGAAAAGAAAAAGGAGGCATACCCAGAATATTGTTAGAGGTTCAAAAGGTTAACAAGAGAGCAATGAAGCCACACTTTACTTAATGAGAATATATCGAAACAACAGAAACCTGACAAATAATGATGAGCTCCAATCAGACCAAATCCCAGCATGGAGGGGACGGGGCATGACATCCCACCACTAGCTAAGGAGCTGTTGGCAACTGATAGCTTCCGAGAGACTGGAAGGAAAGTCAGTTTTAAAGGTATGGCACATGCTAAATTGACCAGGTTCCAGTGATGGCCATACCTCCATGAGTATATGGACAGTACAAATTATATTTGAGCAGTTTAAAAAGTGGAGTCAGGGAAAGACACACAAAATTTGAGTGGGTTAGGAAGTGGAGCGTATCTAAGAGAAGCTGGAGGAAAGGATGAATATGATAAAAATACACTGTAAGAAATAATAATAACAACAATAATAATAGAAATAATAGTAATAATAGAGATAAAGATGGGAAAAAAGCACATGTTAAAATAACACAAATATGAAATATACAGATAATTAAAACTTTGTTCCTGATCCTTTGGAACCAAAGTTGTTGATTACCATAGTAGTTTCCAGCTAAGCCAGGCATTAGGAGAAGTGAGACACAGGCCTAAATTATGACAAAAGCATTTTTCCTTTGGACCTATAGTGCTTCTCTTTTATTTGATTCTTTAGGTTCTGAGAGCTGAGTCCTGGACCTCATGCATGCTAAGCCTACCTTCTGCCATAGAACCATATGTCCTGTACACTAGAATGACTAAATGTGCTCTATGTCTGCATGGGGAAACAGATCACTTGCAGCACCTGATGCCTCCAATGCTCCTGAAAGTGATATTTACCTAGATGCAGGAACCAAAATGTATCCAGAAATATATTCATTTGCAGTGCAAGGATGGGTGAGTAAATATTCTGTTCCCTCTGTAGAATAGCACATGTGACCTTCAGAGCACGCCATATGTTAGGTAGAGGGTGACCTAGGAAACCCTCAGCCCTAATATACATGTCAGAGGGCTTTAATGCTTTGTGATAAAAGTTCCCACAGCCAGGTAAGGGAAGCTAAGGCAGCTTGTGCCACAGTAGGAATCAGCTTCTCCTTAGAGCTAGCTATACAAACTTTGCATCTGAGTATATGATTTAGGGTCTTCTGTCCAGTTTTAGGATCTTTCAGGTCTCTTGGGGTCTTACCAAGTTGGAGTACTGAGAATTAAGAGCATAGCTAAGTGACAAATGTTTTCTGATAGACTGCCATAGTACAGAGCGGTAGTCTACCTTGCTCACTCCACATAATCTACCAGGGTTCCTATTAGTGGAGGTTGCCGGAAGAGGTGAGCCAGGAGGCCAGTAGGGGGCAGGTTTAGGGCACACATTCAGCCCTGAACACCATTTTCCACCCATGACTTACTTGATAAGGACAACCAGGCTCACAGGCATCAATTAGGCAGCCTGATTCAATTCTCTGAGGAACACTTGGGCTACACAGGAGGCCTTTTCACATGAATCTTTCTTCTCTCCAAAAGGAATCATAATGGTACGCCAAAGCAAACTCAGCTTTGGTTCTGCTGTTTACAAAATGCTACATAACCTTTGAGTGAATCTCTCTCATTCACTTTCCCTTGAGGAATGATGATAAATGTATTTATTACCATCATTCCATATCTTCCTTTAACTCCTCACCACAGCTCTATGGTCCAGACGACACAGCGATTAGAATAACGTGTCTAAAAGGCGTACAGTCAGGATTGAGGTTTGCAGATTTTCTCCCAGAATCTATTTCCAGCCTATCTTTATCCTCCTTCTTGTATAATGCTGGGAGCCAAAAGCCCTGGATAAAATCACTTTGGGTAGCCATCCTTCCACCTCTGGCCAAAATCAGAGGCTCGGGAAGTCCCAGGGTTAGTGGGATTTCCTTGAAGTCGTGTGTTACCCTTGAGGCCAAGTTTTCACTGGCCTCTATATGGATCCCTTCCCATCATGGGCTCAAAAGGTATCTAAACAACCTGTGCTCTCACCTACTGCAGCTTGATACCCTCTTTCCTTTATAAAAGGCACCTGTTACATCCCCTTATGCCTGAGGCACTACTTACAAGAAGTTTACCACAGAAAAGTCCAGCATGCTCACTACGTTCATCTAAGTGTCAGGATGTAGGCCTCAGAGAGTATCAAAGGAACCTAAGCATTTCATAACTTCTGCAGAACTTGCCTTTTGTCGTGGTTGGTCTGGAGAAGTAACAACTACTGTATTGCAGATGGTGAGTGCGATGAAGAAGTCAAAAACATCCGACAGCTCGGGTGAGAGATGGGCCAGAGGGTGCTCCTGGTGCCTTGCAATGGCGAGGAATCGGTCACACTCACTCACCTTTTCCAACAGCTTGGGGTCAGGTGTAATGTCTTTCTCCTGGGAAGAAAATAGAGCTGCATGATGGGCTTGACCCATTAACTTGCTAAGTGGTTTGGTTCTTAACTATATAAGTAGAATTATATTTATTATAATGTGTGAATAGAGTTCAACCCCACTACAGACATAACATTTTACAACTCTACATTATATGAAACTTCAATTGTTTAAAATACTTACATATTTAAATAAATGTCTCTATTGTCATTACTTGTAAATATACTTCTTATACTTAAAGAGAAAACAGATGATATACTATCAGTATAGAAAAACTCAGTAAATCTACATCTCACGAACCCACAAAATATCTACTTTTTGAAAGCAATGTTATATATTTCCTTGAGATGTCACCTCTTTACATTTAGATAATTGAAATAGTT
This sequence comes from Mastomys coucha, assembly GCF_008632895.1. Classification (NCBI taxonomy): domain Eukaryota; kingdom Metazoa; phylum Chordata; class Mammalia; order Rodentia; family Muridae; genus Mastomys; species Mastomys coucha. The sequence goes on along the minus strand of NW_022196904.1, from coordinate 49,130,558 downwards.
TACATAGTCAATATATTTTACATGAAAATCAATAGTTTTCTCTCAAAGCATGACACAGGAACTTTTACTTGGCTTAAAATTATATGAGAACACATTTTAAAAACCATCCTCCTAGTGGACAGAACCATCATGATTTTCCGGCTATCCATTCTCACTAGATATTTAACTTTTTTTTTTTTTTTTTTTTTTTACTGTTGTGACTTTTTTAAACTTAGTTTTTAATGAATTATTTTATTTATTTATATTTCAAATGTTACCCTCCCTTCCTGTCTTCCCTCCACAACTTCCCGCACTCCATACCCCATCCCCTTTGTCTCTCACCCATCCACATACCCACTCCCACCTCCCCCCTCTAGCATCCCCCTTTGCTTGGGCAATAAGCCTCCACAGGAACAAGTGCCTCCCATTGATGGCAAATAAGGCATCATATGTACATACATATGTAGCAGGAGCCATGGACCAACTTATGTGTACTCTTTGGATGGTACTTTAATTCCTGAGAGCTCTGGGGGGTCCAGTTAGTTGATATTATTATTATTCCTATGGGGTTGCAATCCCATTCAGCTCCTTCAGTCCTCCTCTAACTCTCCCATTAGGGTCCCTAAGCTCACTCCAATGGTTAGCTGTGGGTGTCTGCATCTGTCTTAGTCAGGTGCTAGCAGAGGACAGCTATACAAGGCTCCTGTCTACAAGCACTTCTTGGTATCAGCAATAGTGTTGAGGTTTAGCTTCTGCAGAAGGGATGGGTCCCAAGGTGGGGAGTGTCTCTGGATGGCCTTTCCTTCAGTCTCTGCTCCATTTTTGTTCCTTCATTTCGTTAGACAAGAGCAATTCTGGGTTAAAGATCTTGAGATAGGTGGATGGTTGCATCCTTCAACTGAGAGCAATGTCTATCTACTGGAGGTGGTCTCTTCAGGTTCTATTTTTCTACTGTTGGGTATTTCAGCTACAGTCATCCCCACTGGGTCCTGGGAGCCTCCTGCATCCCTGGAGTCTGGGACTTTCTAGTGGTTCCCTGCTCCCATCCCATTCCCTAGCCCTCAGTGCTATATATTTCTATTCATTCTCCTGGACCTCTGGACTTCTCTCCTGTCTCTTCCCATACCTGGTACTGCACCCTCTTTTCCCTCTCCTTCCCCTCTCCTACCCACCCCCAGGTCCTCTCTCCCTCTGCCTTATATAATTCTTTTGTTCCCCCTTCTAAGAGGGACTGAAGCATCCACACTTTGGCTTTCCTTCTTGTTAAGCTTCATATGGTCTGTGAGTTGTATTGTGGGTATTCTGAGCTTTGGGGCTAATATCCACTTATCAGTGAGTAATACCATGTATGTCCTTTTGTGTCTGGGTTACCTCACTCAAGGTGGTATTTTCTAGTTCCATCCATTTGCCTGAAAAATCTGTGAAGTCATTGTTTTTAATAGCTGAGTAGTATTCCACTGTGTAAATGTACCACATTTTCTGGATTCATTCTTCTGCTGAGGGACATTTAGGTTGTATCCAGCTTCTGGCTATTATAAATAACATAGTGGAGCATGTGTCCTTGTTATATGTTGGAGCATCTTTTGGGTATATGTCCAGGAGTGGTATAGCTGGGTTTTCAGGTAGAAGTATTTCCAGTTTTCTGAGAAACCACCAGATTGATTTTCAAAGTGGTTGTACCAGCTTGCAGTCCCACCAGCAATGGAGGAGTGTTCTTCTTTCTCCACATCCTTGTCAGCATCTGCTGTCACCTGAGTTTTTGATCTTAGTCATTCTGACTGGTGTGAGGCGGAATCTCAGGGTTGTTTTGATTTGCTTTTTCCTGATGACTAAGGATGCTGAATATTTCCTTAGGTGCTGTTCAGCCATTTGAGATCCCTGAATTGAGAATTCTTTATTTAGCTCTGTATCCTATTTTTAATTGGGTTATTTGGTTTTCTGGCGTCTAATTTCTTGAGTTCTTTGTATATTTTGGATATTAGCTCTCTATCAGATATAGGGTTGGTAAAGATCTTTTCCCAACCTGTAGGTTGCCATTTTGTCCTTTTGACGGTCTTCTTTGCCTTACAGAAGCTTTTCAGTTCTATGAGGTCTTATTTATTAATCGTTGATCTTTCTCACTACGTAGTTAAGCTTCACCATTCTGGCAGTATAAATAACATATGGGTAAACTTCTGCTACAGTAATTGTTGACTGAGTGACTGAATTGCTGGAATGTTTGAATAATTCATGTAGTCTGGATATGCATTGTAGAGTGCTGGAAGGGAAATAGGTTCCTCTTGCATCTCAGGGCCTTCCTTCCCACATGACAGATGTGAACCCAAATATTAGCATCCACAATTCTAGATACGTGTACTTAAGTGGTAGCTTCTATACATGGGTCTAGAAAGTCTTAAAGGAATGAGGCCATTCACAGTGAGCATGATGAACTTCTCCTCTGTTCTTAAAGCATAGTGAAAGGACCCTTTCAGAACCTGTTACTCACTTTGTGAAACTCCTTTGCCTAATGACAGCAGTCCATAAACACACTGGCCATGGAGAAGACAAGAGAGAAGCAGTTTTAGTTGCTGCGTGCTCATCTAATTAAAACTTTATGGGGCAGGTAATTGGCTCTGCCTTTTCACACGTGTCATCTTGTTCTGATGTTTTGTTCATTTCATTTGACTAGGCTTGCTCCTCTTTGTCACTCTCTTTAGATGGCTCACTTAGAAACCACACAGCATCAGATACCATGGCAAAGAGGCTGAATAAATGTTTCAGGAAAGATAAAATGGTATAGAGGGGTGTTTCTAGAAAGTTCTGCTCATGGAGCACAGCCAAGCCTGAGTTTATTTGTGTGATGAAGAAGAGATAATTTTGATTATCAGAGACAGTGGACAGCAGACAGTGGAAACAAAGCAGAACGATAGGATCCCATCCCTCCAGGAGGGTCACACACTGCCTGCACTCACCATGGGACTGCTGAAGGCAGTGTGTTTAGACAGCATGCTGGCTCTCTTGGCCTCAGCCCGACTGCCTGTGCGTCGGTGGGACTTGATACTTTGGGTCTTATGAGTCATCCAGATGCTCTGATGGCTCCCAGTGCTGCCACGGTGGGATATTGTGCCCACCTTGGATACCACTTCCTCCTCTTCTGAGTCCACCTCTTGATACCTGGCCAGTCTCTGAGCTATGGAGACAGGGACAAAAATGTTAGACATCAATGGGGGCAGACTGAATTAATTCAGGATGTTGTACGTTCCATGAGCCTGAGTCCCAGAGGGCACCCAATCCTCACTCTCTAATGGTAAGGCTATATTTAGTGTTTCAAGGCGATTTAAAATGTTCCTACAACATCCCTAGGAATGGATTTATTCCACTTATTTGCATTCTCCATGAGCTGAGTGGTACTAATAGCGAGGGAGCTTCTACATGCACCACTAGACCGTGAAGTGCTATAGAACAGCAAGGTTCACTGTCTTGAGTTTGCACAGTCTAATTGCATGCAACCAGGTCTGAGCCTAGCCAGTGAGGCTCTATCCAAGAGGATCTTGACTATGGTCCTGAGCTTGAACCTTGGAGATTCACTGGCCAGTAAGGTCCCCACATTGACATGAGTATCTGAAAGATGGCATGAAGAAGAGCTCATGCCACTGCTTTTTGCCAGTGGCTCTGAACAAATCTTTCCAGGAATGCCAGGTTAGGATGACTCTCTGAGTCATGGGTGAGCACTAAGCAACATATTCAGAACTATTCCTTCAAACCAAGTATTTAATCAGAAGTTCAAGTGCAGTCACAGCACTTGGTAGAAATATTAGGGCAGCCTAATATCAGGGGGTTCTGAGAGGTGCCCAGAGAAGTGGGTGCCCATGGTATTAGTCAGCCATGTGAGCAATTCTTTTCTATTAATCACCAGCCCCTCCTTCAGAGATGAGAAGTACAGGAATAAGGAAGGAGTCGCCTGCCCACTGTCATCAGGCTAAGTACTTCTCCGTACCAGAATGCCAAGAATCCCATCTGTTCTCTGGTGACACATGGCCTAGTGTGCATGCTGGATTGCAAGGAGGAGAAAAGCCTGGCCACGTAGCTGTTATGCCCACTTTCTGGCATTGTGCATTGAATTAGCTCCAGGTTGGAGAGGAGCAACCTATGCCCTCGGGCCTCCTCCTTCCCCCTGAAGCTGTGGAGCCACTGTTGTACTGTGGACTGAAGCCTGTTTCTAACTCTAGAGACCTCAGAGAAGCCTAGACATAGGCATGAAGCCAGCTAGCTGTTGGTCACTAGGTCACAAGGTGAGAGAAGAAAATGCCCATAATCTCTGTGGCCAGCTTTGGTATGTGCGCTCCAGCAAACCATGGGCTGGACCGACTGGAGATATCTGTCTAAGTCCTGGCCCTTCTGCACAACACAAAGATGAATAAAGACTTTTATTCCTCAAATACTTAACTGCTTTCTCTGGAAGTGACAGAACTTGTTAACCTTATTTGACTTCTGTCAGAGCTATGATTCTGTCCCATAGTGCCTCAGATGACAACTCTATTTTTTAATCGTGCTATAATATTATCTTTTATTGACAAATCATAACTGAACATATTTAGAGGGTGCAGATGTTTTGTTCTGACATAATATAAAATGTGCTATACATACGCATGAAACTAATTAACATATCCATCACCTCACCAAGAGGAAACATCGGCACCGATTGAAGGCACTGCTGTGCTAGAGATCTCAAATCTGCTCTTGCCTGTCTGAAACTGAGTCCCAGGTCTACAAGGCTGCTACAAACACAATGCCTGGGACTACACTCCAGTGCACAAAGCTGAGTAGGTGGGAAGGGGAAGGGGAGGCAAGAGGGTTAGAGTATGTAGTAGGGACCAGGGAATGAGGTTAGGAAAGTAGACAGGGTAGATAGGGAAAGGAATGGAAAACACCACTAGCAGTTTACTTGGGGTGCACATGAAAATGTTAAACAGTAGGTAGATTTCTATGCTTTCTGTCTTATTGTATACAGAGGAAGACAGTGGCCGTCAACATAATTCTTAGGTGCTCGAGAGATAGCTCAATAGCTACAGATATAGCCACTCAATGTTTCTCCCATTCCACCCTCCATTCTCTTGGCAGTCTGTGCTTTTCTGTTGTTCTTATTGGAAAGAAGGGAATTGTGGGGAGAGGGGGTCCGGGGAGGGGCGCTCACTCAAAATTACTATTACTCCAGAACTCTGACAGAAGTGCAGGCACCTTCATAACTGTATCTTCTCGTAGCAAGGGGCTTAGGAAGCTTGATGGTTTTGCCTGAGCCCTTTCTTCAGCAAAGAGGGAGGCAGCAGAGGATAAGGAAAGGAGAGAGAGGAGGCAGGGCTGCCTGAATAAGCAAAAGCATAGAGACTCATGTCTCTCGGGCTCGAATGGACATTGTATTCCAAGGCTAAGAATGCAGCGTAAAGTACACAGTGCCTGAAAGATAAATGAGTGACGACAGAAAATCTCTCCGTCTCTCTGTGGTACAAAGTGAAGCCACTGCACAAACTAGCACTTCAAGGGTGTTCTGTCTGGCTGCTATGCTTGCCTGGCAGAAAATGAGCCAAAACAGATGCATATCATTCCAGACACTGCAGCGAGCACGACAGTGTCAGCTCATTCTATAAATAGTTCTGGGTTCCCAAGTGATCTCGAAGGATTTATCCTCCCTTGAAAACCAGCAAGCCCTGAGGCTCGAAGACTGTTCCTCCTGTCTCCTGCCCATGCGGATTTGTAGAGAACAGTTTTCTAATCCAGACCAGACTGGAGGAGACCTCTGTCCTCACACTCACCATTGGCATCATGAGAATATTCTATGCCGGACACAGTGCATCTTCGAAAGACCATCTTGTTCTCAGTTAATGTGCCGGTTTTGTCTGAGAAGATGTATTTTATCTGCCCTAAGTCTTCTGTTATGTTCAGAGCTCGGCACTGCAGCTGTGAATCTGTCTCTTCATCATAGAGCTCTATATCTTGGTTAATGAAGTATACTTGGCACACTTTAACAATTTCAATGGAAACATATAAGGAAATTGGAATCAAAACCTAGAAGAAAAGGGCACATGGGATGAATGACTACGAGCACCAGGGAGCAGTTTTCAGTTAATGCAATCAAATCAAATGACAAATGACCAAGGAAGCAGGAACTGTACTGTACCTTTAAGAGCATAAATGGGTTGGCTTAAAGTCACTATTGGAAAAGGATTAAAAGTACTGGCAAAGAGTTTAAACTAGAATAGCCTAGGCTGGTGCAATTGCAGAGCGGAAATCCACTCCTATGTCTGGAAGGATAACGATGGCCTGGAGACTAAGTTGTGCTTGAGAAGGGCTAGGAAAGGAAAGAGAGAAGAGAAGAGAACAGGCACAGTCAGAGTCCTCATGAGCAACGTCACCTCTAACTATAGCAGCACTCTCCCTCGTGCTTCCCCTGAGCCCCAGTGACAGGAGCTGTCTATTACCCAAGGATGTGCTCCAAAGTCCAGAGGGCAGCCATGGGATGAAAAGAGTTGTTTCAGAGGCTGGCTTTATGTGGCAGGACAATTTTGTGATCTTGTGCAACAGAGAGCGAATGCAAGATGGCTTGAGGAAAAAATGCAGTATGGTTTGATCACTCAAGACCAGCTTTCTGGAAATGAGTGTCTATTTATAGAGCCATAACATTGAACTAATATTTATGAGCCCGGAACAATCATCTCCTGACTGACTTGGTTCTCTTGGTAAATTAATTATGTTAATAAGACACCAACTATTATCCTAACTTAGGGCTAGAACAAAACCTACATTTACAAAAAAGCCCCAACATAAAACAAAAACAAAACCTAATTTGCAATGTTAAATGAAACTGTTTTCTCATTGTAGGGAGGAACCACTTGTGATAAGGCCAGTCTGGACACAGCCGCTGATTGCTCTGTCCTCCCAGAGGCAAGCGGTGACCCTGACTGCCCTTAGAGCTCTGGGGATGTTTTTACTCTTTAATAGACCTTTCTGGTGCTGCCATCCAGTTACGGATACGGAGGCATGTGAATGCATATGACTGCTACTGAATACTAATGCTAATATATGCACCAGCATCAGAATGAATCCTGGGAGAGAGGCTCATCTGCAGAGATGCTGTGAATGAAATAGCTTGGGGTTTTGCTTGCAGCAAAGTATTCAGGATGCTTGCCTCGATTTCATGGAGAGCTACATCAATAGAACACACTCATGTCAGGGAACTGGGTGATAGGCACATGTAGATGGCCTCTATTAGTGTCGGAAAATTTCTATAGATCTAAATATTATTCCCAGATTAAGTTTATTTTCTAAAACAGTACTGAGGATGCATCTCAATGGTTAGCGCACTTGCCTAGCATGTGTGAGGCTAATAATAATAAATTAGTAATAATTAATTAATAGTAATGGAAAAACAGAGACACAATGGGAAAACTCAGTCCCCAAAGCATTAATCATTTTAAGAAAAGCAAAGAAGAGCATCAACTGGAAAGTCACCAAAGAACCTTCAAACAGAATAAAAGGCAACATGTATTTGTTATTCTTCAAGTTGCAGAATTTACAAAAATTCTTAGCAAGATTTGTGAGTTCTCTAGAGGAAAGTAAAGTAATTACCATATAATATTCATTACTGTTACCTGCAGGACTATTATCATTGTCAAAAATGAGTAAACTGCAGCTGTGGCTGGGGATAAAGAGCTGCCATCAGACTCAGGTACATCAAATAGTGCTTTTTTCTCTTGATAGCGCCGAACCCACAATCCGTGTCCTGTGCATATTTAAAGAGACGCATCATTCATCTGACAGGAAAGAAAAAATGCTGCTTGGGAAAATTAAGACATTTTTTAAAATATTGTTACTGGGCATGACATATTTGTTCTATTAGCTTTCTTTGCCATCAAAGAAAGCATGGTACATATTATTCTTGGACAGTTCGGCAGGCAGCTGGGAAGAGTCACACTTTGTGTTTTGCTCACATGGAGAGCTTCTTAAACTGTGTATGGTACTACACGTGTGATCATGTCACTTGGGAGGTGAAGGCAGAAGGATCAAACATTCTCGCTCATCCTGGACAACATAGCAAGAACCCCACAACTGTACCCAAGGGTTTCCTGTTGATTGTGGTGAAAGACACCACTGGTCATGACATAAAAACTGCCTGTGTGCTGGAAGAATAACTTCACCATCCACGTGCCTCAAACACACACAGACAGAAGGGGCTGGGTAAACAAGTATTAGGACCTTACGGCTGCCCATGTGCTCCCTTCTTGGAGATTCAACTTTCACACGTTACAGTTTCTAAGAAGTCAAGGGTTATGCATGCTTCTTCCTAAACTAAGTCCCACACCTATCTGGTTACAGAAACCTTTTGGTGTTCTATATGCTTTAATCCCCTGAGACCATGCTTCAAGACCCTGTTACACCTCTCCGGTCCATGCTGACAAGGTAGAGACAAAGTGTACATCAAGGGCTGGAGCCTCAAAACATGTTACTGCAAAGGTTATACAACCTTTTGATCCCTTTGTTGAAAACAACAAAGAGATTGTTGTTTTCTCTTTTGTTAAATAGCCTCATTGCTATATGTGTTCCTCTCCTGTTTCTAGCTTTCATCACTATTGCTGAATCCTCATTCACAGGACTCATGATTATGGCTATGATGGATTCATTCCCCCCCCCCAATCCAAGTAGTCTTCAACTCCAAAGGGAACATTACTCTGCAAGCTCATTCACCTCAGTGTGGCCACACTGATGCTGATGCAGGCACTCCTGGGATCCAAGTAGTGAACATGGTGTTTTGACCTTTAAGGTGCTGGGTCTAGTAGAGTCAGGATAGCCCCAAAGCTTGCCAGTAGGCTGTGCAGCAGTCTACTTCACTGAGGACTCATCTTGGGAGACTTACCAACCGCTGAAAATAGAGATATACAAACGAGGAGAAGGACACACCAGAGGACATCGCAGTTCATCTGCCTTTCAAGCTGGCTGCGCTTGTAGCGGGGCCCACTATTGTTCAGCAGGGCTTTGGTTTCATGTCCTATAGAGGAGGATGGAGGAGTATGAAATACCAATCTACTAAAGACAAGAAAACAGGGACTGGATCCCACAGAGCAATTATGCTGGATTACAGATCTCTAAGAACCTTGGACAAAATAGGATTCAGAATGCATTATAAAACAACTGTAAAATGAACAGAAAGAAATATATTTTAAAAAGGAAGAACTCTATTGATTGGGTTGTTATTAGAACGAACTTTGTTTTTCAATACTTGTCTGTTTTCCTAAATTTTAATTTTCCAATTTCCTACAATGGGTATGTACAACTCTTATTATGACATAGAAGTTAGAAAGAAATGCTGGGGAGCACATAGCACAGTGTGACAGTAGATGTACCTGCGTAGATGACAATTCCAGCCACAGCTTCTGTGTTTCTGATGGTGCACCCTCGGAGCAGCAAGTTTTCCTTATGCAGCCCAGCCTTCTCCCCATTGCTGTGGATGCTGTGGAGGAACATGGAGCAGGGCGTGTCACATGGCTGCACAAGGACTTGTGGAAATACCCAAGAAAACTCGGGGAAACCTGGGTTCTGGACAGGGAAGCAGACAGAAGTCTCCACCATGGCTGCCTGGTTATGTCTCCATAGCAGCTCTGAGGAAGTTGCTGCAAATTAGTATAGAAGCCACAAAGCTGCTATTTATGTATGTTGAATGGGATTAACTGGGAACTGACTACAGAAATCGCCAATTCTGCAGTTGCAAGGCAGACCTGGGAAGCTGACAAGGACAATGGGTGATTGGTGGTACATCTATCTACTCTCCCAGAAATGAGAGTGCCAGTCAGTGCCTTGGGTTGTCACAACACACACACAGCCCTTGAGAAGGGAAGGAATGAATTTTATGTGTGTGTGCGTGTGTGCATGTGTGTTTGTGTGTGTTTGTGTGTGTATGTATGTATGTGTGCGTGTGTCTGTCTGTCAATCTGTCTGTCTTTCTATGGTGTATGTGTATATGCCAACATGTGTGTGAAAGTACCAACATGGAGGCCAGAGGTCTGTTACCCTTCTCTATTCCTCTTTATCTTATTTCCTTGAGACAGGGTCTGTCGCTGAACCCAGACATTATAATTTTTTCAGCCAAGCTATATGGTCAGCAAATGCAGCTGTGTTTCTGTTTTTGTGCTCAGCTTCTGCTTCCAGTGCTAGAGCCACAGGTGTGTATGGCCATTCCTTATCTTTACATGGATGCTGGGGTATTTGAACTCAGGTCCTCATGTTTACAAGTTCTCTTAGTCACTGACCCCTTTCCTCAAGCCCAATTTTGGCATCATTTTACATCTATTTTTCATAAAGTTAGGAAGATATTAGTATGTTTAATCTTAGATATATGTAAACCATGAGCATTACAAATTGTGTCAGTGCTGTATAGATTCAAAAGTACTCTTTAAGTTTAAGCCATTGGCTTTAAAGCTTGTCCTCTTAGTCCAATGACCAGCACTGTCCAACAGGGTCTACACTAGCACTACACTGGAGCAGACCCAGGAGCCCAATATACAGGTCACCTTTCCATACCCACCACAAACATCCTTCTCCCCACCCTTATCAAAATGTCTCCTCTTGGCAACTCAGATTTACCTGAAAGTCTTTCCTTCCTGACAGCTCCTAGAATGATACACATTAGCTGCAGAAACAACTACATTTTCTATTGAAGAAGAGAAACTGTATAAAATCAAGACTAAAATGCTTGCCATACTTAAATATATTGTGGTTAATTTAACATAATTCACCACAGCGCCAGTTCTTCTGCAGTGTGTGTAGAAAGGGACACTCAAGGGACTATTAAGTAAGTCCCGTGCTGAAGACTCACAGCAGAAAACCCAAGACAAAGGTTCAAGGCTGAAGCTAAGCATCAAGAGATTCGGCAGGTACACACAAAGACAGATGCATACAAAGCCCTACCCTATTACTGTCCCATTACCACGAAGAGAACTTCCATGTTGTATCTCTCATGTGGATATTTCTCTAGGGACAACTGGACATGAAAAGAACTTCTCTGGGCAGCAGTGAAAACAATAAGCTTAGTTTTCTAGAAACAAGATGAACTTAGCAAAAATGATAATAGTATTTCATATTCAACCTTCTCTGATATCATGTGTAACTATAGCTAACCCTCTATATCCCTGAGCATTGCATATGCAGATTCAACCAGTTATAGGTAGATGACACTGGGAGTGAGGAATTCTCTATAGTTAACAGGTTGATTTTTTCTTGACATTTCCTGTAAAATACAGTGTACAATTATTTACACTATATAGTTTTTATGACATATTAGTTAGAGTTTACAGGAAGATATGTGTAGTTTATATGCAAACATTATGTCATTGTATATAAGTGACTTGAATGTCTGTGAGTTTTGGTATTCACAGTGAAGGGTTCTGTGAATGACCTCCAAGGCACTGAGGATGTAAGAATTGTCTTTCACTCTTTCTCTTGAGGAGTAAACTCATCACCAGAAGGTTTTTTTTTTTTTTTTTTGTTTGTTTGTTTGTTTGTTTGAGACAGGGTTTCTCTGTGTAGCCCTGGCTGTCCTGGAACTCACTCTATAGACCAGGTTAGCCTTGAACTCAGAAATCCGCCTGCCTCTGCCCCCCAAGTGCAGGGATTAAAGGTGTGCACCATCACTGCCTGGCTTTTTTTTTTTTTTTTTTGGATCATCACGAGAAGTTGAACCAGCCTATATAATAAGGACTATAGCTGCAGGAACAGGCAGCAGATGCAGGCGGCACAGACATACTCCCTTGAGAAGAGTGCCCATATCAGAAGTGGAAGGAAGACTAGAGAAGAGAATAAGCCAGTGGTGCTAGCACTCAAGGCAGAGTGGTCCCATCAGCAGTAGAACAGGCATAGGCATGTAACTCAGGAGGAGAGCCCACCAAGCTGCCATTAGCACCTGTTTCTTGGTTATAGGCCCATCTACATTGTCCCTAGAAATCATGTGCTGAAATCTTAATCCCCAGAGCCACAAGATAGCACAGTTTTTATAAGAAAGTAATTAGTTCAATTGTGGACATGGGGCCGTCTCCAACCCAATCCGCCTGACCTTCTAAGAAGAGATTACACACAGAGACACACAGAGACACACAGACACACAGACACACAGAGAGATGCCAACGGGAAAAGACATGGGGACAAGTTGGCCAGCTATAAGCCAAACACAGAAAGATTGAGAGAAATCAACACACTGATACCTTGGCCTTGACCTTCCAGGCTCCAGAAAGAAGACATAAACCTGTCTTCAATTCTGCCCAAGTGTGACACTCTGTCCACGGCAACCAGCACATCCTTTAACATTTGGTCTAACCTACCTGGAAGTACTCATCTTGTTCAAGTCTTCTTGGCTCATCTAACCATGCCCTTCTTAACAAAAACTCTCTGGGAAGCAAAACTTTATGAAGAACCAACTGCTAAGATCTAGTGATCCTGGGAAACAGCAGTCTTCAAGCAGATAAATGTCTGCTTTTCTCTCTCAAGAAGCATTGCATCTTTCTAACCCATGTGCTGTTGGGAACAGGTCTCCTTCATCTGAGCATAGTGTGTGAGAAAAGGAGTGTACTGGCTACCACAAACATGACAAAGGACATGCATAGGGGTGAAAAATCATCTAGTTGCATAGATATAGGAGGACAAGGCCTTGATGCTTAGGTAATGTCTGCCAAGCCCCCAGAGCCAAGGAGCAGCAACTTGCAAAGGCTTGACATCAACTCTTTCCCCAGGGTAGCTAATCTGTACCACTTAGACACCAGGGTCTTCAATCTGTTCTGCTCTGAGGTAGTTCTATACCAACCTAGCCTTAAAGTCCACTAATGTGAGATGAACTCCTGTCTTGCTTTTATATCACTACAGTGATGAGACCTCAACATTAGACTCCTAAATTTTGTAATCCAAGGCTTTTATTTTTGCTCCATGTCTGAAGCACTGCTCTAATTCAGGTTTTACAAACTTCTCTGCAGGAACCTGCAGCCCAATCTTGCTGCCCTTGTCATTCCGCATCTCAAGACATGCATGCAACCTTCTGTGCATGTACATGAGCACTGCACTCCTCTGGGAGGAAACTTTGCAGGCTGTGTACTTCCTTAGCTTTCCATGCAGGCTGTCTGCTCTGTAGTGCCTTAGCTCTTTGTAGGCTTTTTGTTCTGGGCAGCCACCCACAAGAAATGCCCTTCCCTCCTTATGCTGGCTTTGGTGTCAGAGGAAGGTCCCTCTTACAGTATGGGCTCAGTTTTGCAGCCTTCATGTATATTATCTCTGTTAAACTTCTAGGTCCCCAGGCAGGATCCTCCTGTGTTATTTCAGTCTCTACCCTGTTGTCTGCCTCAGTAATTAGCAAAGGCTGACTGCTACCCTGGCCTTGGCTTGAGGTTGGACCTATTGAATGGGATGTTGGGAAGGATCGTGAAGAAGTAGATGGGAGCAACAGAAGTTAGGGAGTAAATCCCCTGCACCTTCTTGGTCAGAGAGCACTGACTGACTCTTCACCACACAGACTTTTAGCTCATGTCATCTCCTGCCTTTGAGTCCATGGACCTTGTGGTGGTAACAACACAACTGCTTTTGATTCAGTATCTCTACCATGACTTATACGTTCAAAGGCTCTCTCCATCCCTGTGCAGATAACTGAACTCTTACTTTCATGAATCTGAGAACACCATCTGCCCCTCTGTGCACACCAATTGACATGGGCAGGAAGGACAAAATGATACCAGTTTGGAACTGCTGAACCATAGGCAGACTTTCTTTTGATATAATACATTGTTAAGGTTTTTGTTCATCTAATTCAAATACAGGTGGAAATGACCAGACTGCTTTGGGCTGATGTCCCATTTTCTTGAGGGATGATTATGTCTATAAAGGTGAATAAAAGCACTCAAACATTGATGAGTCTGGCTGATATGATTACAGTTCACCCTAAAGCCTGCTCACTGCCACTGATGCTTGCATACATTTCACACAAATCTCACTCTCAACACTGGCTGGGAGAAGTTAAGGAACTGAAACAGTTCAATTGTCAGTAATGATCTTGTTCCTATATCTCCTGGGATACGGTGGTTTGAATAAGAATAGCTCCCTTAGGCTCACATATTTGAATACTTAGTCCCCACTTGTTGGACTGTTCAAGAGAGCTTAGAAGATGTGACCTAGTTGGAGGAGGTGTGTCACTAGGTGTGGGCTTAGCACAGTTTCACTTTCTTTGTGCCTCCCGCTGAAGGATCAAGGGTGTGAGCTCCTGCTGTAGTGCCTGCCTGCATCCCTGCTGCCACACTCCTCACCATGATGGAAAAGTATTCATCTTCTGAAACTGTAAGCAAGTCCCTTCTTAAATGCTTTCCCTTATAAGTGCCTTAGTTATGATGCTTCTTCCAGCAATAGAGCATTAACTAATACACAAGGTAGCAACAGTCCCTGCATTGGTCACAGGGTGAGGAGGCTACTCTAGCAAGCAGGCTGCACTCCAAGGGCATCCAGCAGTCACCCTGGTGCTGGGGTACCCAGGTCTAGGACCTGCAGGCAGAAAAATCTCTCTGAATGCTTACTTTGGGGCAAAAAATGGTAACTGAGAGAGCATAGTAGCTGGCTACGCTTGCATGAGAAAAATAGGCATGAGATCAAAAACTTCCCAAGAGATAAAAACAAAACCTCCTATTATATTTTTTTTAAATCAACTCAACAGAAAGATATAACAATTATAAATGGATCCAGCATCAAAGCACTCAAATATAGAAGCAAATACAGAGAGATCTGAAGAGAAGCACAGGCAAATGGCTTTATGATGTGAATGTAATGAATTTTATGTCAGACAAACAACCAGACATCCTACGGCTTTATCTTCTAGACCTCTGGATCATGGTCTCAAAGATCATCACATAAGGTGCTGAGGGGGTGGCTCAGTGGTTAAGCTTGCTTACCACTCTTTTAGAGGACCTGAGTTTGTTTCCCAGTACACATGTCCTCCTGCTCAAAACTGCCTGTAATTACAGCTCCACAGGCTCTGATGCTTTCTGGGCTCTGTGGATACCCACCCACACATACTCACGAATAATAATAATAAAAAAATCACCGCATGCTGTGAAGTTGACTGAACATAGAAAAGCAGAGGGTACCTGAGAAAGCTTTCTCAGTGTCCACAGGGAAAGGCAAAGCTTAGGCCTATGCTAGTGAAAGAACTTCGGAAATAGCCAAAAGTGGTAGAAAATGTGGTATTTTCAGCTTCTGAGGATCTCATTAGGGCTTAATTATAAGGACTAATCTAAAGAACACAGAATACTAAAGTACACTTGAATTATGAAGCCCCTGACATTTATCTCTTCCTAATAACCCACAATGCATTTCTTGTACCACACTATTAAGTCATTTAAAGTACAAAGCTCATGTTTATACACTCAGAGCTGTGAATTCACTGGCAAATAATTCAAGAACGTTTTCCCTACCCACAACGAAACCTTATACCACAGTCGGTCCTTCCTCTTCTTAGGGTATATTGTTTCCCCCAAGCCCTGGTAACCTCTGATTCCTATCCTCTCTCCTCAGACAGGCCTACATTTCCTATCAATGGAAACCACACACTGAGGCAAATACTACCCTCTCTATACAATGGTATCTATATTGAAGGTATTTTACATGGTTCTTTCACTTGCTTCTCAGGTTCACCTAGGGCTAAAGGAGCAGTCATACTACCTACAGAATGAGACCAGTGTTCAGAAATGCAAGGTAAAATTCCTATAACTGCCAGCTCTGGCAAGGGGAAGGTGAGGAGCTAAAATCCCAAGTTACATTTTCTAGGTAACAATGACTATAGATCCAAGTTTGGATTAATTGATCCATAAAAGAGCACAATCGGTAGGCATGCCTAGCAGTGAGACTGGAGGCATACCATGGCTCCCTAGCAAGTAGCTTCTGTCTCATGGAGACTGACAGGAGGCCGCTCTGAGAAGATAAAAGGAGCAGGAGCCCCTGAGCCCCTGACCAAGGACAGATTCTGTAGCTGATGTATTTTGTGAGCTAGCCCCGACACAAGTATCAGGATGAGGTTGGCTGAAGCTTCCCTCTCAGAGAAGGATCAGGGACCCGGCACAATCAGGCCTGCTCCTGGGAAAGGCACACTCCTCCATCCAGATCCACAGTCCTCTGTACTAGTCCCAAGAAGACAGCATGAATCTGGCTGGCTGAAGCAGAGCTTCTCACTCTGTAGTGTCTCGAGGTTGCAGGAAAATTTCTAGTATGCTGCTGCCTACAGCCCACTTCCAGAGAGCCACTCAAAGTGAGCAATGGAGGAGGGGCCCATTTGCCCCAGAGTCCATCCCATGGCCTACTTAATCTACTGTGCCCGAAAAAGATGGAAAAATCAGAGAGATGGGGGTAAGGACACAGTGGTCTAGGCAGGTGGCACTTAGTCCACCTGTGTCTTTATGTCATTCCTCAGCCAAAAGCTTTGGGAAGACAAGGTAGAAAAAGTAAGAACTGACTGAAGGGAAATCTAGGTGTAAACTACATCATATTGTACTGGGTGTTTCTCTCTGCAAATGTGCCAGCAGGACATTTATGTTGTCGTCACAAGGAAAGCTTGAGTCAGCAGAATAAAATCCACAGCTGATGTGTTTTCCAGTTTCCAGAAGAAAAGGACACTGAGCCATTGGGAGTTAGGTGCTGTGGGTGAGCAAAAGGCTACAAGCCACTCTGTACTCAAGTCTTCATATATTAACCCCT
Source organism: Mastomys coucha (assembly GCF_008632895.1). Lineage (NCBI taxonomy): Eukaryota > Metazoa > Chordata > Mammalia > Rodentia > Muridae > Mastomys > Mastomys coucha. The sequence goes on along the minus strand of NW_022196904.1, from coordinate 49,113,842 downwards.
TCCTATGCCCCTTGCACATAACTAAACACGTTACTAGCCTTAGTCTTCTCATACTTTGTCTCCGTCTGACAACTGTCTATAGTTCCCCGCCCCAGCCTTCATCCCTAGACTTGACCCTTTTCAGGACATTCTTCTAGAGAAGTAATGTGCTTCTCCATCTTCTGGACCCTGGCCTTTCCATTTCATTTTCCATGGTGGCCATCACCTTTCCTGGACTCTGCGAAATCCAGGATACCCCTTCCAATGTCTCCACTATGTCTCCTCCATTGACCACTGCCCTATGGCAGCATTTCTGTCACATCAGAGATGATGTTCCTAATTTGTAGAGCTATTTGTCTTTGTTCCTTTCATTTCTCTCCCTATGTTCTTTTCCTTCATGGCCTGGCCTCTTCATTGACTAAATACAACATCTAGGCAAAGGGTCCTCAAATCTTTATTTCTAGTTCCCATCCTCACCTCAGTCCCTGATGTGGTTTAAATATGACATGGTTGTCTTCCAAGGGCACAGGTGTTAGAAGCTTTATTGTGTGTGTCAGTGTTAAGAGGTACTGGAAACCTCACGGGGAAGGGGGTCTAGGAGACACATAACTGGGGTTCCTTGCCACAGTATGAACCAATTTGTACTTTCAGATGTTGAAACTGTTACATAAACATCTTTACATTTATCCAGATTTTACTATCAAATCAGTCATTCTGTTTAAGAATTTGACATCATCTCAAGCCAAGCAAACCTCAAACCCACCTTCCTATCTCATATAGTTCTTTCTGATATCCATAAAAGACAGACAGTTCTTCCAGCCACCTTGTGAACTAACCTCCTTCCTAATGACCATCTCTTCTCTCCTGACCTTTCTCACCTGGTACTCAGTATTCCCTGTAGCAGTGAAGTTAACAGCATCTGCTAGGGTGACAATGGTCAGTATTTAGAAGGCACTTACCATCGTGAAAACCTTCTACGCATTAAATGAGCTTTCAGCAATGACCTGAGGAATACCCTGAAATTATGGCCACTACACCAGGACCCAAGGTTATCTAGAAAGTATGTTCTCCAGAACCTGCCAACCTCGATTTTTGTGCCAGTTTGAGTGCTCAAATTACCTTCTAAAGACTCAGAAAGTACTTAATTCCCTGAATGTCCTCAGGGCAGGGATGGAAAGTGGCTGATGAAGGATTCGGTCTTCTTTACTGTGAACCTAACCCTAACCTAACTGTGAATACGCAAACAGTTATCTGTGCATGCGAATGCAGTGTCACTCAGAAACCTCCTTCAGGGCTCACAAGACGCAAAGGGAATGGAACCCAAGGGCTAGGCCAAAAGCCACTGCAGAAGGATCTACCCTCTATTTTTAATTGAGTTGGCAACATGAAATCACTTGCACCCCCTTTACCAATTATTTAATGTCAAGACTTCTTAAACACCTGGCATCTCCTCTCTGTCGATAACTTGGCCTCAGGATTCACAGAGGTCCTTGAATTGGTGTACTACGTGTGAACTCATAGAAGCTAGTTAAGCAGACCAGAAGAAGATAGGCCAGAAGTTAACCAGGACCAGAAAATGCACAGCACACTGGCTGTGTGGTAGCACATTAACACTTTCCTTTAGGAGTTTAGCCTCCTTTGGCTTCTAAAAGAGGTCATCTAACAATTTCCAAGTTCTGAACTTTAGGGCAAGTCCAGTGAGTGGCTGGTTCATCTTCAGGTCACACAAGTCCACTTTATCTTCTCCTGTGAGGCTTCCATTTACTACCATATCACATTGTCCCTGTGCCTAGATTGGGCACAGGCTGCAGTGCTGGGTACTATCAGCAAATCAAGGACTCACACAGTTAGAGTTCTTTGACATGAGGCCCATTTTCAGGAGTCCATTTATTGGGGGGGGGGGGTGCTGCTCTGCACTGAACAGTGGCATCACAAGGATGTTGAGGAAGCTAAGTCTATGGTTTCTGCTCTTACAGAAAGACTCGAGTGGCATGCCATGGCAGCCTGGACCTGATACCCTTAGATTCTCATCACTTGCTTCATTCTCCATGAAACAGTTCGCATAGCTCCACCTTGCAGTTCAGCAATTCCAGATACATGCTACTCTCAATTCACTGTTTTTTCCTACATTCACATTATTGCTATTATTTTTCCAAACAAGCATTAAGAACAGACTGAATGATATAGTGAGTGACCTCCTGAGCTCTACATACCCCTGACAAGTGTCACTTTACTCAGCCACTCCTGGGCCATTTATTCACCTTTGGTCTTTCTACTTGGGAACAAAGGAAGCTGACCTATTGCACATACAAATCTCTTTTATAATAATTAGAAGAAATAAACATTAAGGCAATAACTGCTACTACTGTATAGTCAGTGTACTGGCTAAGACCAATATACAGCAAATGCTCAATAATATATTGTGCAAGAAGAATGCATTTCTACCCAGGTGCTTCCTACCTGGCTTCTGGCCTCTGACTTCCATTTTTGAGACCCTATATAATGGTCATAAGCTTCTTGTCCCTTGTCATGTTCCTCAGTCTCTCAGAGGGAAAATCAGTCACTCCTCAATAACACAGTGCCTTTGACAAGTTTCCACTGCTGACAGGATCTCACAAATTACTTTCAAGATCAACCAAAAAATGATGTATGTGGCAAAGACTATCCAAGAACATGTTATGAATCTGTGTATCTGTGTGTGCATATGGTTTAACAAAAGAAAAATAAGAGAGCTTGCAAAGATGCAAGATACTCACATGCAGCCACGAAACCTACTCAGGTCATTGTTTGGCTTCTCACACTCGATTACACTGGTGAACGTCATAGGATTGAATTCAGAAACCTGAAATAACAGTATACACACATTAGAGAAACCAGGCTGGTCTAAAAGGCTCATCTGTTTCACACCCATGGTAGGGAAATCATCATGGACTCTGCCTAGAGTCTCTACAGAATGCCACACACTCAGTGCTTAATGCATGTTTGCTCATTTTAATAATAAACAATAATGAATTGTTTTAACTATAAACAGACTTGTGGTTCGTGAGATGAAATGATTAGTTCTAATGCAAAATTAGAGGCTGAAATAATAGCAAAGGAGGCACCAGCAAGGAAAAGAAAGGGATGGGTGTGGTTTCCTGAGACACATAAGGGCCTTGCTATGTCTTCATAGCAATTTAGAGGGGCAAGTCCTACCTGAATATATGAATTTATGCTAAAACCCTATTTGCTTGGTGTTGTCTGAAGATTCTTTATTGACCTTTGCCAGAAAGAATTTAAATAGCCAAGTATGAGCCAAGAGCTCAGCGACTTCATTATGACTGTGCTGTAAAAGAAATGACAACTCACTGTAAAGGGAATTTTTAGATATTTCCATTGGTGGATATGATGGTGCCTTCTCCAAAGAGGTCAGAAGAAGAAGGGGAAAGATAATAAAGGAGAAAAATGGAGTCAACTTTAATGAGCCCAGTGAAACCGCGGAATTTCTTGCCCCCCACACACACATACTCTTTCCAATCAGCCTCTGGTCAGGTTCATTGGATTTTCTGTCAAGTGTCACAAAACAAAAAACCATTGAGCTGTCTCTGCTCATATGTATCATTGGAAAACCAGGCTGAAACATCACAAAGGGATATAGATATTGTTGTCAGCATCAATCCAGGTGAATTGTATTTCATCACAACAATGTATCTTCCTGGACACAATATAACCATAGAGGAAACTACTCAAAAGTCACATTTTAATGTTTCCTGTTGTGTCCTGTGTACCTTGAGGAGAAATTATCTGGCAATACTAGCCCTTGTGCAATAGCTGATTTTGAAACATTTGAGTTTTTATTTATTTTGAAGTGCTAGAGTTTGAACCTCGGGTATTACAAGGGTGATCTATCACTGAGCTCCTCCTTTGGGTCATGGAATGCCACTTATAAAGGCTTTTCTTAAAGTCTCTTAGTCATCATAAGTCTCTCTCCTTTACTGAAATAGCCTTGCATTCCATTTGCAGAGTCAGGCTCTGCTTCAGCTTCTAGTGTTTATTTAAAGCTGTATGAATTATGTTGAAACTAGGGGATTGCTTTTTCCATAGCAGACAGTGGCAGAAACAGCATACAAGATGGCCATGAAGGGATTAACCTCTGAAGAATGCCAGGATTTTTGGCACACAAAGAAGGTATGACTTAAAATATTCCATTTCTGTTTATTATTCATTCTCACTAAGAAAAAAAAAAAAGCAATATGCACAGCTTGGAAACAGTAGGACATTCTGTCCTCTAGGCTCCACTACAGCACTTGTAATTCTCTGTCCCAACCAGGTGCCTTGGGAAGCATACATGCTCAGGGCACAGAAGTCTCACTTCATCTGGAACTGGGGAGGACTTTAGAACTGGGGGAATCTTCGGGGTCTATTACCAGCTGAATTGTACTCCTCTCATGCACAGAATGCATCTGTTGGGGTTATAACCTCCAGGAATACAGAATGTGCTTGTGTTTAGAGGCAGGCCCTTTAGAGAACTAATTAAATGAGGTTGTGAGGATAGGCCAAATCCAATAGCACTGGTGCCCTAATAGTCAAAAGCAGATATGACATAGGCACGTGGGGCGAGGGTAGGGAGGGCAAAGATGAACCTATATGGAAAATGTCTATGGGTGAAGTCTCAGGAGACATCAAATGGTTGTTACTTTCAACTCAGACTTTCAGTTTCTAGAACCATGAAGTGTCTGTTGGTTCGCCCTGAAATCTGTGGCAGCCCCAACAAACCACACCAAGGCTACTCCAGTTTCTCATTTAAAACATCTCTCACCCTGGAGATGAAACTCAGTGGAAGAGTACCTGTCCAGTCTCTGTAAAACCCCAGCATACCTGTCTAGCCTATGTGAGACCCTAGGCGTCTGTCTAGTATATGTGAGACCATGTGAGATCATTTGTCAAGAATATATGAGATAGTAGGTACCTGTCCAGCCTATGTGAGACCCTAGATGCCTGCATAACCTCTAGGGGACCCTAGCACATATCTACAGCCTCATGAGACCCAGCATATCTCTCTAGCCTCTGTGAGATCTTACCACATCTGTCCACCCTATGAGAGACCCCAGGTACCTGTCCAGCCTATAAGAAACCCTAAGTCCCTGTCCAGCATATGTAAGACCCTAGGTACCTGTCCAGCCTCCGTGAGACCCTAGGTCTCCATGTAGTGTATGTGACACACTAGGTACCTAATTATGTGGGTAATTTTGCCTGGATCTATCTCTTCTGCTTTTATTTTTTAATTAGTTTTGTTAATTTTCAATTTTTTTCTAGGGACTGAGCCCAAAGTCTTGATTACACTAAGTACATGCACTGCCATGAGCCACACCCATAGCCAATATAAATGAATTTTGAAAGTCCCATTGTCTTACATCAGGGTCAGCATAGTTAACCTAGTAACAAATATTTGATAACACAAAAATATCAGGGGTTGAGCTTGGGCAGTGCTCCTTCAGAACTGTGCTGGGAGAGGTTTTTTTTTTTTAAGGATATTTTAGTTTTAGTTATATGTCTCTGTGTGGATAGGTACTCATGAATGCAAGTGCTCTCCCATGCCAGAGGAGGGTTTCAGATCCCCTAAAGCTAGCGTTAGAGCCTGGTGTGGATGCTGGGTACTGAACTTGGGTCTTCTATAAGAGCAGGACATGCTCTAAACTCCTGAGCCATCACTCCAGACCCCTTCAGTTTTTACACTATTCAGAATTTAGGATCCCTTAAAGGGTTTGACCAAGGTCAGAGAGGCCCTGCCTTGGCTTCTGAGACACCCAGTTTCATCAGAGATTGATACTTGATGCTGCCTTAACATGAGATCATACCACATCTAATACACCAGAAGCTGTGCAATAGACTACAAAATTTCTCTAAAAGAAGGATGGTGATCATGATGGTGGCTCAGTGTTACAGAAGCAGTAATATCTACAAGAGTGATGCTCACATGCACAGGCCAGCCTTGCGCTGAAGCTGCAGCCTTCGATAGTCTGGCCACAAGTGGCCAGTAGTGTGGGATTCAGTGTAACTAACTACAGTTGCCCCACTGCCTAGCAGTTGCTACATACCTTACTGGGCTGTGTAATGCTCCGAGTGCCTGTGCTTTTGACAGCTCTGAAGTTTTAGTATATGAGATAACATAGATGGACCTTATTAGTGGGAAAGAAAGCAGTGGCACAGTGACGCAGCTGAGAGTCCTCCTCATGTTTCCGTGAACTTGCAATTCTGCTAGAAACTGAATCAGCCTATGATGCAAAGTCACCAGAGTGAGTGATGCTCCTTTTTTTTTCAGAGATATCCAAAGCCTCCAAAGCAGGCTGTCTTCCTAATGCTCCATCCACTTCTTTAAATCAGATGATTTAAAGTATTCAGGAGGATCAAAACATGTAGTATGGAAGCGTGTGCTGCTTCTGACAAAGGACATGAGCACCTGCAGGTTTTTATATCCTTAGGGTGGAGGTGGGGAACCTTAGGACCAATTCCCAACAGATATCAAAGTAAAATGGCATTTCACACTTGCATTAATTAAATTACTCATAACTATTCAATGAAAGCAAAGTAGATTTCCTGCATCTTACTACAGTAGCAGCGGCAATCAAAAGGACATTTCCAGTTCATAGAAATGAAATAGGCCAATCTTTAGGCTCAGCTGATGAGATAAGTGGACTGCACAGGTGTATATTCTGGGCCTCTGGTACAGCACTGCCTACAAGAATCTTGACTAACTACCGGGTAGAATTAAGAGTGAGAGACCTTCTGTCAAGGTTGTTTCATGACATTGGTCCTCATGAGAAGAGATGCTGTGTGCAGCAGCACCTCCTAGCTAGCCAGAACCACTGCCTACCCCTGCAATAAGCACATGGAAAACACTTCCATCTCTTGCATCTGGACACTATCCTGAAAGCATTCTCAGTGCCACTTGTCAGAATATTTCCAGGCCAAAAGAAACTCCAGGTCCTTCCTTTACCTCCAATCTAGATGCCACCTCTAGACATCGGCCCCTAAATGTTTGCTGCCTGGAACAATGCCTCTGCCTGGTTTCCTGCATTATTAGGTCTTACCACTTGCCACAGGCTTGGGCCAGCCTAGACTGAGCACAAAAGTATTCTTCTGCTATTTCCTAGAAACCAAAACACATTCCAAGATAGTGATGAAGCTAACTATCCTGACCACCATCCCTGCCCTCATTCCTGCCCCAGGGGTAGGGATAGTTCTTCTTGTGTCCCCATTCTACTAAAATCGATAGCTGCCTGGTACCTAAGCTGTTGTCTTCCCAGGAACTTTTGATAGCATCCTATAGACAGCAGGCAAGTGACACTGTTTGGAACTTGCACAGCATCTTCCATCTACCCCAGATACACACACACACACACACACACACACACACACATTAAAACAGAGAGAGACACAGAGACAGAGAAAGAGGGAGAAAGGGAAGGGAGAAGGGAGAGAGGGAAGGGAGAAGGGAGAGGGAGAGAGAGAGAGAGAGAGAGAGAGAGGGAGAGGGAGAGAGGGAGAGAGGGAGAGAGGGAGAGAGGGAGAGAGGGAGAGAGAGAGAGAGGATAAATTAGCCTACTCCTTCACTGGGAAAGGCTGAGAAGACCTATGACCTACGTCCCCTTCACTGGACTACAGGTCCCTTTAGGACAAGAACTCTGTACACCGCGAGACAGCACAGAGCTTGATGCTTAGGGATGGTCAAGAGGTAACAATTGTTTATTCTAAGAAGAGCTCATGTACCACACTCTTCTGCATTATCACAAATCTCTATGCTGGGCTCATCAGTAGTTAAGGGGTAGAATGCTTGTTGACTGTTGATTGTAAACAGCAGACAGGCTTTGCCTGGCACTGAGGAAGGTCTGACTGCTAAGAGGCTGAGAGCTTCCCCATAGTTCCAAACACCAAAGTCTTTTCTTTTTAAGGCCAAGCATGTTTCATCTCAAAAAATGTAAGATGATTTCTTCACAGCCTGTAATCTCGATCTACATCTCTTGACAGTGTGTGAAAAATACTGATCTAATTTAGGCAAGCATTTTAACCCAAATTGATGAAGTAATTACCCCATTCTAGTTCTGTACTTGGAAAGCAAATCTGTGTTGCACACAAGCCTGGCAGTGTTGTGGGAATTCCTAGGAGGCCACTGGACCAATGTTATTCTAAATGAGTGGGTGAACCAATGAGTATGTGAACTTCTTTGCCAGCAGCAGGTGGACTAACCAAAAGGAAGTTATGGGTCCAGTCCACTATGGTTCCTCTGACATGTAGTAGGGACTTCAAGCCTGTTTGTTAAATAAGTAAGAGTTCAGATGGCATTCCCCCCCATTTAAATTAAACTTAATGTATGACAATTGCTGTGATGGTGCTATTTAAGATACTTTGATGATATTCATGCCCACAAGTAACACAGTATATGACAGTTCTATGTGTGTCTCACCATTTTCTGGCATCATCATTTCCAGGGTAGCAAAGCGGATGTCCTGAAGAGCATCAGGACATCAATGGTCCTTCTTCAGGGACAGCTTCACACATTTCCAAACCATAGGGGGCCTCCAGGAAGCCCAACACTTTTGAAAGGTACTGAGGATGAGAGTCTGGGGTTTTGTACATTTCTCTTCTAACTGCAAATTTTCTTGTCATAAACCCAAGCATTAGAGACTAAAGGGGCATTTCTTTGAGAGTAGAAAGCCAGTTTTTCCCTCTCTAATTCTTTTCTGAGTGTGTAGGAGCCTTTCCCTCCCCTCTCTGCCTACCTTTTCATCTTTTGTTCTCTTGCCTCCCGGCTGGTTCACAGCCCAGAACCCTAGAAGCTTCATTTAGATGGTAGCAAAAATCAAAAGGCTCGGAGTGCCGTGCTTGAGCCTGAATTCTCAAAATCAAAGCCTTTCTTTCCCTCTTGGCCACAAATACTTCATGCTGTTTTAGTGGGCCAGTTGTCAGCAGAACCCCACATTACCTTTTATCAAATGTGTTTAAGTGCATCAAAGCCTGATTGTGCATTTAGATAGCAAGTAATGAATGCTGTTTCACCCAGCCCTGAAATGAGGGCTGTTCTTTAAGATAGTTGGCTTAAGAGAGTCTGTACTTATTCCAACACGGTGCCACCACAGGTAGCATTCTGCAGTGGCACTGCTGAGCTAATCTGTCCAGCCAGGACACAAGTCCAAGCTCTACTCTACTGTCTGTCTCACAGCCCATAACTACTTTGTGCCTCTTCCATCACTAACAGTGGCAGGGATGACATTAGCAAAGATGAGCTGAGGACTGTGACCTATCTGTCTTAGAGATCACTGAGCACATAGCCGGGTGAGAGAAAAGGCTATCCTGCTGACACAGACCTAGTAAACACCTGTGGGTTTGTTTTGGTTTGTTTGTTTGTTTTCTTTTTCTTTTAATGAGGCCATAAAGAACTGCACCTCAGGGAATAACTAAATTGAAAGGAAGATTTCTAGCACACAGAGACAGTATGACAGCTACCTAGAGGTAGAAAGCAATTGAGGCCTCAGGTTTACTTATAAGAAAGCAGTAGTACATTTCTATCACATATGTTTTGAGGAAAATTAAGATGAGGGATACAAAAGACTGGCAGCTAAAGCATTCTTATTCCAACTTGGAGAATGACCGCACAGATGGCAGCTGGGATGTGACACTCTAAACCACAACCAGATTAGCTCCTCCATCAGCTTCAAAAGACAGATCAGCACTGCAGGCCTTGGCAATGCAGACCAGAGCTCCAGCTTCACACAAGAACATGCTGGGACAGAATGAAAGAGTCATCTATCCCAAATACCAACTTTAGCAAAAGATGAAGAGGCATCAAGCCAGGACTCACATAAGGCAGAAGCTCAAGAGAGCTGAGGTCAGGTCTTGCCAGGGCCCCTTTAACTTAAGAGTTGCTCTGAAAGAAGAGGATGAACACCCGGGCAAGCCTAATGGAACAAATCCTATGAAGCCTATGAAGCCTAGGGTGTTTGGATTCACTTTATTGTCACTGCACCACAAGTCTGCTACCTAGCTGCTCTCTGGGCTGAAGTCAAGGTACAGGCTCTGAGCCAAAGGAGACTCCAGCAGGGAATCCACTCTCATCCCTGGCTCTGGGTTTGCATTCATTTTCAAAACCAACACTGAGCAGACTGATTCTTTCTCTTGTGGAGTCACTTTGAGAATTTGCCACCTTTCTCTTGTGTGACTACCGTAAATTCACAGGGATAATCTGGGACCGTCTCTGCATCTTGGAGGAAGGCGACTAGTCATTTCATCTCATTTTCAACCTCAGTTTCCCTCTCTCATTAGCTCAATATGTTAAAAGGCTGAGAGGCTTGAGATGTAGACTACCATAAGCCCATAAAGAGAAGGATCTGATGAATAACCATGCTTGTTTTTTTAAGTGAGTTCATGGAGAACCGCACCCCCCCAGAGAGTGGGGGAACTGAAAGGAAGATTCTCAGCACAGAGACGGCATAGCAGGTACCTTGTAACATTGAGTTAAAATAGCTACCCAGCTGAGCGTCAATCAGGAGGCCAGGAAAAAAAATCTCAGTCCTAACATAGAATTATAGTGATTCCACACAGTTAGAGCACCCCGAAAGAGAAGAGTCCCCTCTCTGTGTAGAAAACTAAACATGTAAACATATGTACATTTACAAATACACATATATGATCCAAGTTCTCAACTTATTTGTAGGAATCAAGCTTTCAAGTACAATTGAGATATATCATCAAAGATATGAACACAGAAAAGTAGATAAGACTCTCTCTCTCTCTCTCTCTCTCTCTGTGTGTGTGTGTGTGTGTGTCTGTCTGTCTGTCTCTCTGTCTCTCTGTCTCTCTCGCTCTCTCTCTCTCTCTCACACACACACACAGAGTGAAAATGAGATAGAAACAATAACATAGCACTTAGCACTTTAATTCACCTTTTTTTGCTATGGTCATGAAGCCAATGAGAAAAGTGAAATTTTAGAGCCAGAAGCTAAAATGTGGCCAAGCAGTTTGAGAGCCCTAAAATTCCAATTTAAAACTTAGGAAGCATTTATTAGATTTTGAAAATATAAAAAAAATGACCGATAATGAACAACAGAAAAAAATCATTTAGTACAGAGCATGGTGTAGGGAACTAGAGGTGTGGGGAGCTGCAGGTGTGGAGAGCTACAGGCTCAGAAATATGGTTGGAGTGTGAAGAAGCTGGAGGGAGACAGGGGAAATCACACAGGTCAGGACTGGATGAATGAGGCAGGACTGGAGGGAGAGAAAGCCGGTGGTGTAGCATGCTGAGTATAAGGCACAGAAGATTAAACCTTAAATAAAAATCAATGGAGACAGATGATTCTTAGGTATATGACCCAGAAGTGCAAAGTGCACAACGCTGGTGAGACTTTCAGCTCATGTTTGGGGATTCAGCATCCAAGGTTTAAGGTGGGAGGAACCCTTGTGTCTAGGAGCAGCACTTTGAGTGAGACTCTGTCTCAAAAGAGTAATACAACAAACAACAAAATGCTGAAAACCAAAGAAGATAAACTAAATAACCAGGAAAAAATCAGAGCTTGAGAGATGCCTCCGTGGGCAAAGGCCCTTGCAGCAGAAGCCTGGAGACCTAAGTGGCATCTCTGTAACCAACATAAATAAAGGTGATTTACAACTCTGCAAAGTTGTCCTCTGATTTCTACACATGTGCTGGGACATACGCCTCCTTATATCATTCACGCATACTAACAGTATAGAGAAATACAACAGGATAGAGAAAATTGCCACCAGGGGTCAAGACTAAAGAAAATACTAAATAAAGCTGTTCAAAGCACAGTGAAAAAAAAATCAATCTTCTTAAGACCGCTAAGACGCTGAAAAAATGAATCCAAGCAAAACGGTTGAGGTGTCATGGCTGAACTACTGGTGGCAAGGTCTCAGGGGCTTTCAGACAGATATGGTTGCAACTCATGAATGCATGCACTCCAAGAGAACAGAATGCTAACGGAATTAGAGCATTCTTGCACTGTCTGGGAGAGTACAAAAATAAATCTGCACTGTAATGTGTAGGATAAGCACAAAAATAGCAGCAACAGACCATCTAAAGAGAGAATGAGAAACAGTCAATAGAAGGGAAAAGGGAAAAAATAGATCAGGCAGGACAAACAAAAGCTACGTATGCTAGAAGGGGGAAAAACCATCAGTAATACAACACTGGAGAAGTGGCCCAGCATTAGGAGACCCAAGCTCAACTCCCAGACTTAAATACTTGGCAGATCCTAAACAACTGTAATGCCAGGGTATCTGACTCCTTCTTCTGGCCTCTGTAGGCATCCCACAAATGTGAGTACTGTTTTAATCTTTAAAAATATCTCAATACTAAGTTTTAAGATAGGCCAATTAAAATCTTTTAGTGGAATACCAAAGACTGTTAGACTGGATTTTTTTAAAGCACCCAAAAATACTGTTTTTATAAAAAGTAACATAAAAAAACATACAGATATGACAAAAGAAGCTGAAAGGCTAAAAAAATGTAAAATAAAAAAAAAAAAACTGGTGCAGGGTTAACAGAGAAAAACCTAGTATAACTATAATAATATCAAATACAGCTCAGAATCAAAAGACATTCCCATGTATAACACAGATTACGTATCTGAAATGGCAACAGTTGAATTTGGTAAGACAATAAATCTCTAAACTTACATGGAGCAAGGAAAACCATGCATCCTTGATAACCGTTTCACATGAAGGAAACCAAAGGGAAGTCTAAACCTGTCCAGTAAAAAACAGTCTGAAGCAGATAGTTTCATCAGTGAAGTAAGCAAAGAATGTGAAGGAGGGACCACACTCCATTCAATGAGAACAAATACTTCCTAAAGCTGACACCTGACTGCAACACGATAGAGACAGAAAATTATATACCATCCCAATTATTGAAAACATCCTTAACAAAATGTGAATATACTGTGCCTACTCAGATGTAACGATATAAATAATCCTGTACCAGGAAAGAGACATGTTCTAGGAGTTCAATGTCAGCTTAGTTTTAAATAAATCAGTGTAATAGCTTCATTGACACAGGAGAGAAATCCTGATCATCTCAGTTGAAGCAGAAAATGTATAATTTTCAGGATATAATTCAACACTGATTCATGATATGTTATCAGAATAAGAATGAAAGCATTGTTATCTTGTAAAAAGTATTCACCAGTATCCCAGTTCAATCTCAATATCATGATACAATGTTCAGTTTCCCTTTGAAAGTCCAATTTCAGATGTTCAACTTTAAAATGGGGAAATATACCCACACAACTGTCATGTTTTTCACTTTCAGAACAATCTTCATTGTTGATACACTCAACAATTTATGTAAACATGAGGCTCAGTGATTTTGCCCAATGTGGTGTGCTGAGCAAGTTTGGAACAGGTCAGGGTAAGCCGTGGTCTGGGTTAAGAAAACTGTGCACTCTGGACTGACGACATGGTCAACCTAACAATGTGCTTATTAGACCATAAACCCATCAGAAGTTTAGAAGCACCTATATTTTGTCCACTGTTTGTCACGTCAGACTCTAGGGTCAGCCTGCTTCCTGTCACCAACCCTACTAGCTGAAGTATGTGCCATAAGTTTTAAAACTTCCCTCCTAACAGAAGACACTTTTCCAATGAATGTTACACTTGTCTTTAAATGCACTCGGCTATACTGCTCAACAATTTTTATGCACCAAAAATAAACAATCTAGAAAGGGAATGCCAAAAAGGTATCCCACTTAGAATCATATTTAAAAGAGTGAAATAATAGAAAATAACTTGGATCAATGGTTGAATACTGAAGACCCTAAGTATCAGTGGCAGAATGGACAGAAGTCACATGTAAATGAAAATACAGCCTGTACTTATAGGCAGAAAGACTTAAAACTGTGATGATGCCATCCTAACTATAAATATGAAAATTTATACTGAATCCTCTAGGCCAACCAGTAAGAGATTATCTAGATTAAATCACTGAGGTGAGAAGACCCTACTTTTAGGCAGCAGCATTCTAAGGGCTAATACCAGACTGATAAACCAAGAGAAAACATGCTGGGCATTGGCATCCACCATTCTCTGCTTTCTGACTATGGATGCAATGTGACCAACTACCTCAGGCTCCTGCTGCCAGGACTTCCCTTGCCCTGATGGACTGTACTTTGAATTGTAAGCCAAAATAAATCCCCGTTCTCTTAAGTTGCTTCTGTCAGGGTATTGTACCACAAGAAGAAAAGTAACTAAGGCATTACTCATCAAGATCTCCAAATGCAGTGCTGTAACGTGTCATGACGCCACTAGACTGTTTTATTTATTTTGTTTTCCCAGAAGTGGAAAAGCCAGTCCTGACATTTATTTATATAGAACTGCAAGGATCAGAAACACAGCCAAAATGATTCTCAGAAAGAAGAGAGAAGTTGATTTCAAAACTTAATCCAAAGAACTACAGTAATTAAAGCAGTGTGGTATTGCCTAAGGCCAGAATATAGAACAGCAAACCAAAACAACTGGCAGTACCTCCTAGCATACATAGTCAAATGATAACTGAGATTTGTATCATGTGTGTGAATGGGAAAAGTAACTGTTCAACAAATACTTCCAGATCAACCGAGTGTCTTTGTAAAGGAATATTTGCCCAGCACTCAAGAGGCAGAAGCAAAGAGCACTATAAATTCAATACATAGCATCCTGATATGTATTGGGACCTGGGCCAGCTAGTGCTATTTAGTGAGACCCTGCCTCAAACAAACAAACAAACAAACAATAACAACAAAAAAGCAAAGAACTAGGAAGATATAACTCAGTTGGTTACTGCCTGCCACATAATCATGAAGATCTGAGTTCAGATCCCCAGCACCCACGGAAAGACCTGATTTCTGTAATCCAAAGGCTGGGAGTTGGGGTAGCACAAATAAATGGACTCCCAGAATTCATTGCCAATTGGACAACCAGTCTAACCACATTAGCTAGACTTAGATTCAGTAAGAGATGTCTTAAATAATAAGATAGTGATTTAGGAAGACACTCAATGTCTACCTCTAGTGTACACGGCGCACACACCAGCATGAACATGCATATATACTACACATGAAAACAAACAAACAAAAATGAATGTATTTGGAGCTGGAGAGGTGGCTCAGTGGTTAAGACCACTGACTGCATTTCCAGAGGTCCTGAGATCAATTTCCAACAACCACATGGTGGCTCACAACCATCTGTACTAGGATATGATTTGTCTCTGAAGAGAGAGCAATGGTGTACTCATATACATAAAATAAATAAATAAATCTTAAAAAAAAGAATATATTTAGAGGCCTACATCACACCACACATAAATGATAATACAATATCAATCAGTGATACAAATATGAGTTAAAATCATAGAACTACTAGCTGAATATAGGGCAAATATTCCTTAAGTATATAATGATGGTTTTTACAATATATGAGCAAATGTACAAGCAACAAATGGGTAAAAAGAACTTTGCAAATAGTAGGAACATGGGGACACGAAGGGATGTCATTAGAATGAAAAAAACTGTTCAGAATAATATCTTCTGGTAGCCTACAGAACACTGCAATTATATGCCCAATAAAAATTTAATATAAGAATAGAAAAGTAACAATCAAAACCAAAAAGAGTCAACAAGGACATGAGCCAACTGTGTGGCTTATACCTTTTACCACTCAGGAGACAGGGGGATTGTTGTGAGCTCAAGATCAGTCTGATAATAAATTTCAGGCTACTGTGAGCTGCATAATAAAACCTTGTGTGACAAGAGGAAAGAACTAGAATGAGCAGATAGGCAGAAGGCAACTAGTGGCACCTAGCAGTGGGAAAACGAAAATCACTGGTAAAACTTCTGATCTATGAAAACACCTACCGAAAGAGAAAAGTCAGCGTTGGCAAGGAAGTGGAGAAACTGGAGCTTCTGGGCACCACAAGAAAGAATACACAGGAAGTTGTTAAAGGCTCAACACAGAATCACACGGGGCAAATAGAGACAGAAGCAGGTAGATTACCAGGGGCTAGACGATGGAGAAATGGACAGTTCATGCCTAGTATTTTTATGAGTTTCTGTTAAAAAAAAAAAAAGATAGGTTTTAGGGGGGAAAATGTGCTAACACTATACAATAGCTGAAAGACATTTTGCTCATTAAGCTGTAGATTTAAAATGACAATGTGGCAAATCATACATTACCTATGCCACCACAATTCAAGCATGCACACTGGGTGAACACTCCTCAATGCCAGGTGCCCCTGAGAGTGAGGAGAAATTGGAAGACTTGTGCCCTGCTGGTAGGATACAAAAAGGTTTAGCCCTTCTAGAAGAGTCCCCAACTGATCCAAGTCAGTCCACATCTGATTTTCTTTTTTATTAACCCCATACTGTTATTACCTCAAATGTCTGTCAACTGCTGAATAAGTCCACACAATATATTTAGAAAACTGAATACTACTAACTATAAAAAAGGAACAAACTATTCATCTACACAATGTAGCCCAACTTCTAAACATACATACTGAGTGAAAAAAAGCCAGGCCCAAAATTTACAAAGTGCATTTATACAACTTTCTAGAAAACCCCAGTCTTAAGTAACTGAAAGATCAATAGTTTGGGGATACAGGAAGGAGTGCAGAAAGTGCTTTCCAACTTTAGGGAGACAGTCACCTGACTGTTGTGGGGTTTCTCATCTTTGCCAGGGCTCATTCCTGCACCTTCACACTTTCACTGTGCCCTGGGCTATGAGTCAACCTCACCTCAACAAAAGAAGTATAAAGACAAGAAGATGAAATTGGTAACATGTATATGTGCGTGTGCTCACACATGTGTGTCTTTCCTTAGTGGTACACTAGTTTTCCCTTTATGTTTTGAGAAAAATTTTAAGAGGAAGCTAAAAAAGCTAGCTAACATGAGCAGCATGTCATCTGACCAGTGGAGGCCAGCTTCCTTTTATGGAGATTGTGATTTCTGACCAGTGGAGGCCAGCTTCCTTTTATGGAGATTGTGATTTTAAGAACATAATTACTTTCTACCTCCACACACTCACAAAGTGAGCAAAATTACCTGCTTAGAGTCCTGATTCAATTTTCCAAAATCTAAAATACACATGTATGTAATTTTTTTGTTATTGTTGTTTTGTTTTGTTTTTCAAAATAGGGATTCTCTGTGTAACCCTGGTTGTCTTGGAATTCACTCTGTAAACTAAGCTGGGCTCAAACTCAGGGATTTCCCTTCCTCTGCCTCTCAAGTACTTGAATTAAAAGCATACACTACCACTGCCTGGCTGTGTATATAATTTTTTAATAAAATAATTGTCAGTGGAGCTGGGTCTCCTTTTTTATTTAAGCTAATACATATAGCAAGCATCTGTTTATTAGGTTCAGGCTATTAGCAACTGGTAAAGCTGACTAATTCCAGATGACAGCAAGGTTCCAATTGGCAGCAGCTCCCTTCACTTCATCTCAGGACTCACTGTTAGGACACTCAAACTTTCCTTGTTCCTCCCCACACTGGGTGTGGTGGTTTGAATAGGTTTGGCCCCCATAAACACATGTGTTTGAATGCTTGGCCCATAGGGAGTAGCACTATTAGGAGATGTGGCCTTGTTAGAGTATGGGTAGCATTGCTGGAATAAATGTGTCACTGTGAGGATGGGCTGTGAGGTCTGCTGTGCTCAATGTGCTCAATGCTCCATCCAATGTGAAATACAATCTTGCAGTCTCCTCCTGGCTGCCTTCATATCAAGATGTAGAACTCTCTGGTCATCGAGCTCAGGTCTGCCTGCAGGCTGCCATCCTTCCTGCTATAATAATAATGGA
The DNA here is from genome assembly GCF_008632895.1 of Mastomys coucha. NCBI lineage: Eukaryota > Metazoa > Chordata > Mammalia > Rodentia > Muridae > Mastomys > Mastomys coucha. The sequence continues at coordinate 49,096,045 of NW_022196904.1, read as the reverse complement.
CTAAACTTCTGACACTGTAAGCCAGCCCCAATTAAATATTCTACTTTATAAGAGTTGCTACAATCTGCCTTTCATTGACTCAAATCCTCCACCACCCAAGCCGTGTAAACCCCTCATCCTTCTGTTTGTTTGCCACTCTGACCTTAGAACTAGCTACTCACAACTAACAACTCACAACAGTACTACTTTTATAGTGAGCAAAAGTTATGTCCCTTTCAATTGCTATAGCAAAACATGGGACAGTGGGTAGGAAACTGGAAAGTCCAACATCACAGAGCCCACATCTAGGGAGAACCTCTTTGCTCTTTCATAATATGCTAGAGGGCATTATGTTCCAAGGCAATCTTCCTCTTCTTATAAAGGCACAAATATCATATGGGAGCTCTATTTTATAACTGGGTTTAATTCTAACTACCTCCCAGAGGTCCCACCTCCAAATAGCATCAACTTATCAAGTTGGGCAGGTTTTCAGTAGAACTTTCAAGAGAGATATTCAGCTACAGAAAACTGTACCTTAATCTGTCTATGAACCTGAGGACAGCACAGGCAATATTGTTTAATTGATGTAGTACATACAAGGCAACTGGGCCACAGAGACCACATAACTTGGCCCCACTTAGGGACAAGCAAGAAGCTAACCCCCTCTCTGTCATCATTCCTCTCTCTTCTTTATCTCTCTCATTCCCTTCAGTGTCCCATTGGGAAGTAGAAGAACCCTGGTCTGTTTTGTCCTGAACCCTGCATGCTGGTGTACCCTTGAGCCACTCTCATCTTTTATGCACAACCTACAGAAAACACACTGCTAAGACCAGTACCTGAGCCAAGCAGGCTTCCTGCACAAGATGATTAAAACAGTGCTCAACTGGCCAGCCACATGCATGCATTCTTGCAAAATCCCTAACCCTTGTGAGGATTAACCCTCTTTGTGTTACAAGGGGAGCAGAATCAGATAGCAAGTCTACTTAGCCACACTCTAGCAAGTCTACTTAGCCACACTCTCAATGCTTCCCAGACTTCCATTCATTTTCTATGGGATGAAAGTGGTCCTGGCTTGGTCCTCACAAGGCAGAGAAGGGGTCTTTGAGTCCTGCTGAACATAGAGCTACCAGGGATCCCTCCTGTCAAACCTACAGCCATCAATCCATGAACTCCACCTACTCATGTAGACCAAAGCAGGAAAAAAATAACATAAGAAACTGAAGCACAAGAAGGGGATATGTTAGAGGTTAAGCTTGAAGACTCCTACTATACGCAAAGGTAAAGACTATTTTGTCCAGAGTCTTAGCACTGGGGTTCTGATTATCTTGCCCCCCTGGTCATATACATGCATGAGTAAGCTCTAGTAATGTGACTAGTGGAAACCATTACCTACACATCCATCCAAGGACCTGCAAAGGATATGTACACCCAGCTACTGGAAGTTCAAGTATCAGGAAGGAGCAACCAGGGGTAGGTCTTCTGTTAACACATATTTTAAACCTTATTCTTCAATCTTTCTCCTTTTTCACCTTCATGATGGACGTAAAATATGGCAAAATATAAGTGTTTGGGGCCAGAGGTGTTTTTCAGTTGGGATTTCTTATTATTTTGGGATATTTATATACACATTATGATATATCTTGAGGGCAGGCCCAAATCTAAAACCAAAATTCATTACATTTTATATATGTTATACACTGAATGTACTTTTATAATTTTTTAAAAAAAATATTTTTGTCCATGAAACAAAATTTTATAAAATGTAATTTTCTACTCATGGTATCAGTGATATCACCGGAAGAGTTTTAGGTTCTGGAGAATTTTGGATTTTTGAATAGGAATTCTCAAGCTGTATACTAATATTCTGACCTACAAAATAGTAATGGAGGTTGAGCGTGCATGGACGCGGTAGATAGTTTGTCTCTCACTTATAAAGACTGGGGTTAGATTCCAAAAATAACAGAAAGTTGGAAAATAGTTTAACATAACATGCATAATCTAATTTATAAGGAAATAAACACTCAAGCTTTTTTAGATCGGGGTACATGACAGGAAAGACTGGAACCCAGTGATTAAGTGTGAAGGCAAAGGACAAAGCAGCCAGACAAACTCAACTGGAATCTCAGGTCTCTTATGCACTGGTCCCCTAACAGTTATACCTACCTTCCTTGGCCCTGAGGTGGAATACACTGAAATCCTTTTGTGGGACCACTGACAACAGGATGATAGCAAGAGCCTCCAAATTAGGGTTATAGGGAAGACAAGGTTCATGGGGAAGGTCCAGCCTATGTGGAACAGAGAGAGCAGAGCATGCATGAGTGGGGCTTACTAGGACCCAGGGAAAGCTCTACAGAGAGAGGTACTTGGGCCTTCCTTCACCAACAGAAGATCTGATAAGGTGTCCAAAATGGCAAAAATCCAACCCTTACTTTGAGCGCAAGAGCTCGGTGCCACCAAAGCCCTTACTGTTGGACAGCAGGTGATACCATCCAGGCTCTTTCTCCCGGAAAAAGAGCTCACTCTTTCCTCTCACAGCCACTTACAACACTGCAGTAGTACCAAGAGCTCCAGCCAGTCCCAAGGTAGATAGCTGCGTTAGTTGGGGTAAACGGTCCACTAGAAAGAGATGGGACTGTGACCATGTCTGTGGGGGATTATCTTAATTAATTGAGGTGGGAAGACCTGCCCACTGTGAGTGGCACTATTCCACAGGCCATCGATCCTGGGTGATTAAAGAATATAGAAAACACTAGCACTAGGATATACACTGATTTCTTCTTCTGACTACAGGCCTAATAGGACCTCCCTGTCATGATGGGTTGTTAACTGGGAACTGTGAGCTAAATAAAGGTCTCCCTGAAGTTTCTTTTGCCAGAGTCTTTTATTATAGCAACAGTAAGACAAGAAATTTTGATCATCCCCCTAGCCTTCCTGCAGAAGGATAGGATAAAATCACTATATTGTAATAACAAACCAGGGTTCAACTGAAATCTTCTCCCTTCAGAGTCTGAGTTTCTTCTTTCCCGAGGAAGCTGGACCTATGAACGTAGTGTAAGGAAAGAAGCATGCCTTTGGCTGTGTCTCCCTCATAAGTGAATCTTATATTCTTGTGTGTTGTTCGCATTTGTAAAATAGACCCAGTAATAACCTCACACCTGCCAGCTTCTAAGGGCAAATTTACAGCCAGATGGTAAGCACACAGTGGTCACAGACGTTGAAAAGTTGTGATAACTGGGGTGCAGGTGCACACTCATTCTGCTTGTTCTTACTTGACGCCATCCATTGCAAGTTCTTTGCATTTTATTTTTCATAAAATGTACTACATAGTGGAAGAGGGCAGAGGGGGGCTCTAGAGACTTTGTGGTCCTACCATGTCCATTCATGCCAAAAGTCCTGAGTGAGAACTGAACTGACCAAAACTTTAGAGCTGTGTTGTAGCCAGGCTACACTCAGCCCCACCTACTGCTCAGTTCCATTCCCCCTAGGCAGTGTACCATTTGGCCCTTTTCCACTCCCACTCCATTTAGGGTCGGGGTGAGAGTCAACCAAGATAATAGTGGCCCTCTAAAGACATCTCTGGCAGAATGGTTCTTCTACCAGAGCCCTCAGCTGGTGTTTCAAAACATCTCTTCCCCTTTGACTTCTCATACTGTCTCCCAGAAAAACAACACTGGACACCAATGACATGCATGTGAGGGTTGACTGCATGAGTGAGTTTGAGTGGGTGCCCAAGTCAAACACTATTGCTATGTGTGTCTGTCTGAAACTGGATAGAATGCTGGCTGCAGATTTGTGACCAGGACACAGGTACACAACAAGAGCTAGTCTTGCAGCATCAGCTCTAAGATGGTTCACCCCAGCAAACAGATTCCTTGTGCTTCATAGAATATAGTTACATAACAATAAATTCTTCCTACATGGATCAATTAATAAGCAACATGAACAAAGCATCCCTAAAGATACTTGTATAGGAAGCTTTTTGAAACTTAACTTGAAACATGCTTCTCTCTTTCTCTCTCTCTCTCTCTCTCTCTCTCTCTCTCTCTCTCTCTCT
>NW_022196904.1:49089096-49091987 GCF_008632895.1 Mastomys coucha | reverse complement strand
GTGTGTGTGTGTGTGTGTGCTTTAAACATAAGTGTCTTAGTGAATTACGGAAGGAATAGGAAGGCAAAAACAGAGGGGGTGGCTATTTCAGTAGTGTCTAGAAAACAGAATAATAAGCATGGAACCCACCTCTGTCAACATGACCCTCACTGCAAAGATGCTGTCCTGGGCTATACAGGAGCCAAGATACTAGTGGATTTCTAAGCAAGGGAGGGTCCAGTGTGATTCAACCATCTCCTGCTCAAAAGTCCTACTGAGCAAGGATCCACAGCCCTGGCCAGGTCTCACCCAATACCTAGACTTGTGGGACTTGTGGGACTCTGCTTTTGCTCCTTGGGCTGTAGAATCTCTTTGTCACAAGCAAGCACAATCTGGTAATGTTCACTGATAGGATAGATTCTTCTTTACTTATCTCTGTCACTTCACCTGCAAGTTCAAATGTTCCCTCTTGGTGACAGTCAGTGGGCAGCTCCTTTGTAAAATGATGTTTCCATGACAGGAGTGCCTAATACCCACAAGTACTATGTGAGTGGCACAAACATGAAAGCCCCATTTTGCACATATTAAAACAGAGGCCCAGAGAGATTAAATCACTTCTCTGGATCAAAACATAACTGATGCAGGAGACAGATCTCACAAGCTTACACTGACTGCTGTACCAGCTCACCTAACTTCAAGTGTCATCCAGCCAGGCTCCTCCTTAGGCTCTTTCAATACCTTCCTTCCCATGCTCTTCCAGTGAACCAACAGAAAGAGGCAGAAAGACAGGCAGCCACAAGGCACAGGAGGTGTGGCCTTAAATGCACAATATAAGGGACAGGGCTGCAACAGCAGGTATTTAATTCACTGGCCCAGCTCCTCTGCTCTGAGAACCACAGACTTTCTTCTGACAGCTACGAAGGAGAGAATTGGGTGTCCAGTGCTAAGCACTTAAGATCCAGGCATTCTACAAAAAATCTCTGTGGTCTAAGTGTAGGCCAGGAGCTCAAGGCCTCTTGTGTCTTTATGTTCTGGTCTCAGCAGCATAAAAAGGTCTGATTCAGTTCTGCCTAACAACTCGGGTTTCTTACCTCAAGCAAAAAGAGTATGGCCTTTGCTTTTTGTTGTTTGGTTTTTTTCTTATCCACTACAGGGTCTGACATGCTAAAGAATCTGAGAGAGGGAAAAAAAACCTTTTAGAGCTATGTGTAGACACTAGTCACTTTAGCCTGCTTCTAGTTGCTCCAATTCCCCCCACCCTACCCCGCACCTGCCCTGCTCTGTCAACTTCTCAAGCTAGCTAGAGAAGAAAGTGGGGAATGAAATGCACAGCAAGGGCCATCTCTTTCTCCATACCACAGTCACACGAGCATAAAGTCTGGAGAGCCTCAATGTCCACCAAGGCTCACTGTGGGCTCTCGTACACTATAGGGCTTTTCTGAGGATCAGCTACTTCCCATCCTAGTCTGCCCAACTAACAGCTATATCTATCTTTCCTGAATATGTAATGTGCTGTGCACAGGCCACATGGAGCATTTCAAGCATCCAACTCCCTTCAACCTCAAGGGGTCTCCTTATGGACCCTGCCCCATGTGTGTTAGGAAGGAGGCCCAGCTATCACATCTGTCAGGGAAGCAGACTCCTGGAACCCAGGCTCCACTATTCGGTAATCCTGCAGCTCACTGTGTATGCTTAACTGCAGAGAGTCACAAGGCCTCTGCCAACCCACTGAGAGAACAGCGAGGCTGAGGATCAGAGCTGTCACTTAGTGAGGCATCAAGTCACAATGCATCAACCAAAGAAAAGTATTTCAGAAATAATCGAGTGAGGGTTTTGTCAATATTCTAAATTAGTGCACACTCCCTTTCAAATCAAGGGCCCCTAAGTGGGCCCCATCATGTTGTATTGTGTGTAAAGATATGTGTATGTATAGACATTTTGCTCTTCCTGGATTCTTGGCATGCCCAGCTTCCCCTTAGACAGGCTGCTTTCTTCTGCAGCATATTATAGTCAGCTTTGTACATGGTAATCAAATAACCTGTCACTTGCTCTGGTGTTGGGATCCACTCCTCTGTTTCACCAGAGAGCTCAAAGCCTCTTTCTAGTGAAATTCTTGAGCCAGAGTTCCAAGGTCAGAGCTATTATTTAGATATGACATCCTGGCAGCAGCTGCTGCAAAGCATGGGCTGACTGCAGAGACTGAGGCTACTGCGTGATGTAGCATGCTATACATTGTATATATGTATACACATCCACACAAACATGCATACATACATACATACATACATACATACATACATACATACATGAAATAACACAAGTAGGAAGCAGAAGGCACATGTGGTAGACAGTCTCTGGAGCCTCAATGCTGGGTTTGCTGTGTGACTACAAAGTGAGACCTCTCTAAACCTAGCTCCTTGATTGTAAGACAAGGAAGCAACCACACACTGCTTCAAGCATGGACCCTTTAGAACCCAGAGAATGACCCACCTCACAATAGTGGGTCCAAAGGTCTACTTCTATTTGCTACATGTAGTCAAGGAGCCTGCTGGGTCCTGCTGGGGATCAGGTTCTGATCCCACTAGCAGTAACTGGTGTGTGGCCACCATTACAGGCAAAGTGTCCCTTAACTCAAGGGGTCAGTGAGACTCCAGATGCAGGACCGAGCTTGATCAAGAAGTGAGTAGCCCATTAATAAAGTGCTGTCAGTCAAGGCATATCCCAGTAGAGTGGAGAGAGGTCAAAAGTAAACCTTCTGCTGGGCAGTGGTGGCACACGCCTTTAATCCCAGCACTTGGGAGGCAGAGGCAGGCAGATTATCTGAGTTCAAGGCCAGCCTGGTACACAGAGTGAGTTCCAGGACAGCCAAGGCTACACAGAGAAACCCTGTCTTGAAAAAAACAAAAAACAAA
>NW_022196904.1:49074164-49089027 GCF_008632895.1 Mastomys coucha | reverse complement strand
AAAAAAAAAAAAAAAAAAACACAAAATTAAACCTTCCCAGTGCTCGTGCCACAGTTAACTGAGGACATTGGGTGGACAGTATAATCAGAAGAAAATTGTTCCCTCTGCTTAAAACATTAATATCCTTATTTCACAGTCTTAGAAATACAGATTTATAAGAAGGTAGTGAGTGGGGCAAGGGCCCAAGCCACAGCCCCACTGCTCCATTCCAGCAGCAGCTTCCCTACCTCCAACACCAGGTCAGGATTCTAAACTGACTCTCAGCAGATCTCCGCTTGCTATTTTTTCATTAGCTGTGGGAACAAAACAAACCAAGGCCTGGTTCTTTTTATAATGTAAAACAAACACCAACTAGGAAAACACAAGATATCTCTTCCAGTGGAAGTTAGTTTTCCTTTAAGGAAACTCTATAATGAAAAGTAGATTTTAGCCAGGGGTCGAAAGGTGTTTTTGCACTATTTCTACAGAAAACACTTGATAAAAATATTTTCTGTCTTGACAACTAATAGCTTGACATTTGACACGTCTCTAAAAACAATAAATAAATAAATAAATAAATAAATAAATCCCTCTAGCACAAGTTCTGAAAATTGTTCCACCATAGATTGTTCCACCATAGATTCTGATTCTTTCTGATGCCTGGTCATTCATAGATTTTAGGAATTAGCTCACTAATACACTGACAGCTTTCTGGAAGAATGTAGCCATATATTACTGAGCCAAACTTCTCCTCCACTACTGCTGATTTTTGCAGCCAGAGATTCATCAAGAAATGGCACTTTCCACCTCTGAAAGTAGATGAGCTGGAATGAGCTGAGTGTTCATGGAGATAACCAGTGTGACACTGCGCACAGAGTAGAGTTCCCTCTGAAAATACACTCTGATGGTTGAATTGTGCCTTTTTCAAAGTTCTATGCAGGACTACCGAACATGACCGTATACATAGAACAAGCCTTTGAAGAGTTAAATGTGAGTTAAAATGGAGGGTTAGAGTGGGCCCTGACCCATTGTGACTGTCTCCTTATAAAGACAGGAGATGAGGTCACAGAGAAAAGAACCTGTGAAGACAGTGAAGAAATGGCTACCCACAAGCTGAAGAGAGAAGCTCAGAAGGAGCCAACCCTACCAAGCCCCCTAACTTCCTGTTTCTAGAACTATGAAAAATAAATTAAGGTTTAAGTTCCAGAATGTGTAATTCTTGGTTTTAATAGTCTAAAAAAATGTGTGTAGGAGACCTCAACTACTCTGCTCATGCTACAGCTGTAACAGCTCTTAGATCTGGCAGCTGACACACGTCAACAGGTGTCTCTACTCCTAGACTCCTCCAGACTGAAACTGAAAATGAGCAGAGATGACTGTGCAGTGCTGGGTCCTGAGGTCTAGAAGCCGGGATATGAGCAGAGAGTATCATCCATACCATCACATGAGGCATCACTTTCTCTTGGCAAGACACAAGCTGCCTTTCTTTTCCATTCCTCTGGACATTTTCTGTTAAGACTTAAGGGGTGAGTTTCTATGTACTTCATCTATGTTGAAAATGTTGGCACCACTTAGGTTCCATAGGGCCATAATTTTCGAGAGCCTGGTAGACCTGGGCACCACAGGGCACTTCTTGCTGTATCCATCCAACACTCCAGGAAAATTGTGTCCTCACAGGACAAGAAGACAAATGACAACTGCTGGAGACATTACCATCTCTGACCTCAAACTATAATAGAGAGCTACACTAATAAAAACAGCATGGTATTGGAACAAAAACAGATACATTGATCAGTGAAGTTGAGCTGAGGACCTAGAAATCCACACACCTGTGGATACTTTTTTTCTTTTTTCTTTTTTCTTTTTTTTTAATAAAGAAGACAGAAATACATACTGAAAAGAAAACAGCATTTTTAACAAATAGTACTGGTCAAACTGGTTGTCTGCGTGTAGAAAAATCCAAACAGACCCATACTTATCACAAAACTCAACTCCAAATATATCAAAGACCTCAACACCTGGCCAGACACAGTGAATATGAGAAAAGAAAAAATGTAGAATAGTCTTGAACTCATTGGCACAGGAAAAGACTTCCTGAACAAAATTCTATTAGCATATGTACTCAGATCAACAATTAATGTATTCACGAAACTAAAAAAGCTTCTGCACACCAAACAACACCACCATTCAAAGGTACAAGCTACAAATATTAACCTACTCCAGCTCTTTCAAAGGACCAATATCCAAAATATATAAAGAACTAAAAAAACCTGAACATCAAGAAAACAACCAAATTTAAAAATAGTGTATAGATCTAAAGAGAAATCTCAAAAGAAGAAACTCAAATGACTGAGAAACACCTAAAGAAATGGCCAACATCTGTGGTCATCAGGGAAGGAAAAGTCAAACATCTCTGAGACTTCATCTTACACTAGACAGAATGGCCAAGATCAATAAAACAGATAGCAAGTCATGTGGGCATCAATGTGCAGTAAGGAAAGAATTCATCCATTCCTGGTGGGAATACAAACTTGTACAGCAACTAGGGAAGTCATTCTGGGGCTTCCTCAGGAAGCTGGGAATGGATTTCAAAATCCAGTCATACTACTCTTGGGTATATACTCAAAGAAACTTTCATTCTACAACAAAGACACTTGCTCAACCATGGTTTTTTGGGGGGTTTGTTTGGTTTGTTTTGGTTTGTTTTGTGTGTGTGTGTGTGTGTGTGTGTGTGTGTGTGTGTGTTTCTTCATAATAGATAGAAACTGGAATAATACTAGATGTCTATCAATAGATGAACGGATAAAGAAAATGAGGTACATTTACACAAGGGACTATTACACTCACTGTTAAAAAAATGAAATCATGAAATTCATGGGTAAATGCATGTTACTAGAAAAATCATCCTGAGTGAGGTAACCCAGACCCAGAAAGAGAAATATGGTATGTATTCTCCTAAACGAGGATGTTAGTTGTTAAGTCATTGATAAACAAATTACAATCCATATGATCACCAAGGTTAGGTATAGAGTAAGGAAGTAGAGGGGAGGGCTGGATCTTCTTAGGAATTAGAATAGATAGTTAAAGATGGACTTGTAGATGGGTGAGTGAAATGGGAAGATCAAATAGGGAGGAGGAGGAAAGAGGAAGCAAGAGAGGAAATACAGAGAGGGATGCTAAAACTAAGGGCATGTGAGGGGTCACAGAGAAACATAATATAATAGAAGCTTCCTAGAGTGTATACATATATATAAAGGAGATTTAAATGATATCATCAAATAATAGGGGAGACCGAGCCCAGCTGGACATTGTCTCATTACCAAAGGAAGTTTCCAGTTGGGACTTGACTACGTCTAATTGAGTTGTTGGCTAATGGAGACCCATGGGAATCCCCAGACAACCCAGGCTATTGCCATGACTATTTCTGGCTCTCCACAAACCGACAGTAAGGCCCTATTGAAGAAGACCTACATAACTCATTGAATACAGAGAAGCTGTGCTGATGCCTCTATAGAGCCTTCACCCGGTGGACTAGTGTTCGTGGTACCGGAGGTACTCTGCACACTACAAAAGGAGAAACCTAAGCACCAACCCAGGCACAAGCCTTTTGATTTAAAATGGTGTCCTGCAGCAAAACACACTGGGACAATAGTAAAGCAAAGGTTGTGGGACTACTGAACAAATATCTGATAGGATTTAAAGCCCATTCCATAAAACCCATACCCATTATTACTTTGGTACCCACGAACCTGAAACTAACTAGATCAAGGCTCTAGGGGAAAACCAAAGGAGCACAATGACTCCCAATGACAGTCTGCTATACTCAAAGGTCAGTGCTTTGCTCAGCCATCACCACAGAAGCTTTCTCCTTCAGCAAATGGGAACAAATACAGAAATACAGTCAGAAAATATGCAGAGAATAAGAGACCTTGAAATACTTCACACTAAATGGGATGTCTCCAACAAATCTCTCAACAACAAATCTCAAGGCTCAGGGAACTCTGTGAAAGTGGAGATAGAAAGTGTGTGAGCCAGAGTGGATGGAGAACAAGGAAACATGGCCTTCTAAACACAGCACAAGAGATGCACATAAAAACTCAAGAGACTGTGTCAGGGTGCACAGAGCCTGCACGGGTCTGCGCCAGATGAGCTCCTAGAGCTGAAAAGCAAAGTGGACATATTACTGACCCAAAATCTATCTCCAACTATTTGCAAAAACTAGTTTTTCTCAAAGGGAGTCTTACTGCAGAAACAAAACACTTAAGGGCAGGCCCCCTACCCAGAAGTAGACAGTCAACACAAAACTACTTCCGTGGCATCTTTGAAAGGTCTTTGTCTCATAATGTTGAGTCAGAGCATATTTTCTTTAAAAACACAACCCTTATAGGTCCTTTGCATATATATGTTTTGGCTTCCCATTTTATGTTTTCATGGGATTCTTGTGTATGCTAACCTGTGTCTCTGCATCCTCTTGTGCTTTTTCTTTGGGTCTTTTTTTCCCCATTTGTTTTGTGCTATCCTGACTTGTTTGTTTTGTTTTCACTTACCGTATTTTGTTATTGTTCTTTATATGCTTGCTTGTTTTCTACCAAGAGACAGAGAGGGTATGGGTCTGGATCAGAGGAAAGATGAGGAGGAACTGGGAGAAGTAAAACCATAATCCTGATATATTGTATGAAAAGTCTATTTTCAGTATAAGGAAAAATGTCCACTTGAGAAAGGGTGCAACACACAGTGGGTGAAGGGACTGGCATTACTAGAGGGTGAAAGTATCTTGCCACTTTATCAGAAGATGTCACAGTATAGACTGTAAGTACCCTCTAAATGTTACAGAGGTCTCCTGTGTGATGCCATTGGAACCTGATAGAATCTGTAAGACACTGGGCCAGTTGGGAGAAGTCACAGGGGAACAATGGGACCACTGACCCCTTCTCCCTCTTCTCTTTCTGGCCACAGGTGAGTGAGTTTGTGCAGTCTGTGCTCCCACTGCATCTACTGAGCTAACAGGTCATGGACTGACCCCTCCAAATGACGAATCAAATAAGCCTGTTTGTCTTGTCAGTTGGTAATCTTAAGCATGTGTTTCAGTGAAAGACAAGGAGCCCAGGCTAGCCTCAAATTCAGTACAGTGCAAAGGAAGAGAGTGAACTCCAGATTCCCTTTCCCACGCCCTCCCTCAAAAGTGGGTACCTTTGGTTTTTGATGCTAGAACAGTCTGATTTTAACCTTAGAATCTGACCTTGCATAATCCCTTTCGCCTCTCTAAGTGAAATGACAACAGCCCGCAGTACATAGGGTCTCCCAAGCCAAGGCAAAAACACGGGCTTCAGAGTCTACTCCGGAGAATTTCCTGCCTAGTGGTCAAGGCTCCTCATACTTGATAAAGGCCGGATGAGCAAACCAACCAACTATTTGATGTTTTGTCCAAAACAAACGTAGATCTGTAAGCCTTTGAAGTTGACCTAAGTTAGCCTTTCTCACCACACAATGAAAAGCTTACTTTCAGCCCATGACAGGTGCCACTGATGAAAGGCAATCATTCCAGGTAAACAAGAACTATTTGTTCTTTTAACTCAAAGACAAAGTTTAAATTTGACATTTTTGCTTAGTTGAATCTTTAGAGTGGGAGGTACACTGAGTTACTGATTGTTGATCTCAGGGCTTCATACACCCTAAGTGTCCACTAGTGAAGGAGACAGAGAGAGAGACAGAGACAGAGATGGAGAGACAGAGACAGACAGAGACAACGACAAAGACAGAGAGAGAATATCTTTAAAGGGCTCTGGGCCAATTCCAGATCTATGAACTTTTCCTTTGATGTTCCCATGTAACTGATTTTGGAGCTTAGGGGAGGACATTTCTCATCAGAATCAGTGACACCCACATTTCTTGACCTTTAGTAGGTGAGGAACAGTGGAGAGTAAGGCATTCTGACATGTACACTTTAATATAAGTGATGAAAAATTGCTTTACTGAATCTGACAAGCTAGAGAAGTTTGGCTTTGTCCCAGTCTCAGATTAGTTAAGATTCTCAAGGGGCCCGTAAGTCACTTCTTGAGCACATGAGTCATTCATTAGCATAAATAAAATGGAAGGCTCTGAATTCATCTCACTATTGAATCTCAGTTTGATCTTGTCAGATACCATGATTCCATCCCCACTTGCGTAGGTGACAGCTTTTTTCTGAAGTCAATTTCATGCCTTGTAAGCTTTACATCCCATCTCACAGCTTCCACCTCCTCTACCTGTGGATGGGTGACACTCCAAGACGCACTCTCACCACAATGACAACTGAAACACAGCTTTCCTCTCATAGGCCACCTGCAAACTACACAAGCCATGTCGTGAAATGCAGAGGTACACTTGTAGACCTCAGAAACAACGGCTATCTCTAAAATGCAGTGAGCTAGTCCCTGCTATGTTCTGTGGACACGGAGAGGTTTCTCACTATAGGGCGCTCTGCTCACAAAACAACTGGAGACAAATGACACCAGATAGGGCCCCTTCAACAAAAAGCAGAGTGTTCTTCAGTCCAGTCTGCAGTGGACAGACAATCTGGGCACACTGACCTAAGGCCTGCATTCACAGCCATGTCAAGAACAAGATTGGAGGCCCTGTGTCTCAGAACATTATCTGAGACCCACTGTTTCTAGAACACACTGTTATCAGTGCAGAAAAGATTGTTTACCATTCTGTAAATTTAAAAGTAATACAAGTCAGATGTGCTGGCACACGCTTGTAATTTCAGCACTAAATGAAGCTAAAGCAGGAAGACCACAAGCTTGAAGTCAACCTTGACTACATAATCAGATCTTGTCTCTAACACTAAAATATAAAAGTACTGCAAAATATTTGTACATACTTATGTACACACATTCTTGTGTACACACACACACAAAACAAAACAAACCAAAACAAAACATATACACTCACACCCATTTATAAACAGAAACTGAGTATCAACTGGGACAGCAGATCCACTCAAGAAAAACCATCAAAACACATACCTTCAGTAAATCAACAGACAAAGAAACCACTGATAGAGGGCTCTTCTCCAACAGAGGCAGCCTCTGGAGCCCTCCTCTTCCCACCATCATCTGAAACTCCAACCCCACCTCCACCTCTGTGTTTCATGACCCTACTTCTGTTTTATTTCCACCTACCGTTTACCACTTCAACTTTTCACCCCATTCACTTCCTTACATTCATGATATCAACACCAGAAGAAGAAAATGTTTCTAGTTTTGATTAATGCAGCTTGGATGCCTAACAGATGCTCGATAAACATTTCTTGAAGTGAATCAAAATTTGCAAAGTTGTATATGACTTGTGATGCTTAGAGAATATCTTATTCTGCAGAGCTGTGCAGGCAACTATTACAGGTGAGTTAAAACTTCTTTTCTGGGCTTTGCTGAAATTGACACAGCTTCATGCTAGGCCTGCAAGTCTGGGTAAATGGTAAATGGTGAAACCCAGAGAAAACCTGAATGCTTCTGAGCCCTCCCTGATGTTCAGATAGCACCCGCTTGCTCCAGCTCCACTCAGGCCAGCATTGCTCCAGCTCCACTCGGGGCAGCATTTTTAAATATGGTAGGCAGAATAGCTGCATTTGCTTTGTTTATTTCACACTGGTAACACAATGAGATGATCATTATTTCACAGAATTCATTCTTTGAGAATATGTAAAATTTTAAAAATAATGTTTACTGGATCTCAATGGCAAAGGCATTATAAGAGAATGTAACAAATGTGATGCACAAATATGAATGTAATTTTTAGCACTGAATTCCTTTCTGAGTCCTTGGATGCTATCATTAAGCTCCAAGTTTTAAACCAAACACTTCTCTCTAAGTCAAAAACTCCAAGTTTCCTTTGACAGAACTTGATGGTGGAGCCATCTGCCTTGTCTGAACCCTCCATCCATATATTAGGCCTGGGTGGGGCATGACCATCATCTCCTACCCATCCTACAGGCCCTCAACTATGTTCAGTTTTATTCAATAATCTTCATTAAACAAACACATTTTCACTTCAGGGTGTGTGTAGTTCTGTGTGACTGCAACAGAGAGCTAGTGTCTTAACATTCCTTCTAACCTTCAGATTATGTTCAAGCTCCTCTTCCTAGAAACATCCCTTGACTGCTGAAGATGGGCACTTTCTCCAGTATTAGGCCCTAACAAAAGCATCAGCTGGTGGACCTCTTTTTTTGGTCTCTCAACAGATGAACACTTCATCCAACAATGAATGAATGAATGTGAGAGAGGTGCTAAATTATACATTGTCAGTAGAGGGCGCTGGTGGGAGGTGGAGGAGTAAATGACAAAATCCAGATGTGTGTGTATGGGAGGGGAGTGTTGCAGGGGAGGGAAGAAGAGAGAGAATGACATTGTTCAGGACACTTCAAGTCACTTAGCCACACTTTCTCTGTGATTTATTTCAGGGCAACAAAACTTAAAAACTTCTATGGGCTAACCTCAAAGGCTAGGGCTCCTTGGCGCAACTGTCTAGAAAGTATCTGCCTGTCTTAATTAGGGCCCACTGCAGCTGCCAGGGCTGTCCACCTCAGGAACACATAGAGTATAGCCTCCCCAGTGGCTCATGATCAGAGGGTCCCATGGTATCCAAGCTTGGCAGCTCTCTATGGTCCTCTGTGGTAGACTTCCAGTAAGTTCCAAAAGTACAGTTCCTCACTAGCCCCTCCCAGCACCACAGGCTACGGAAGTGCCCTGAGTAGAAGGCTGTGTTTTATCTGAGACCTGCTGCTTGCAACAACCGCTCCTCTACCCATCAGTCTTTGATGCTTATCTCACATTACGTTTACTTCCCATGTGCGCTGGAGTTTTCGATCCCCAGCAGAATACCTGGCCAGTGAGACAGGCATCCTGTGCTCCATTACTACCACCACAAGAACACATAAGAAACACTTGATAGACTTTCTCTGATGCAATCATGTATGACTTGTCTCCTGACTGGACTCTGATGACACACTCATCCCCTGTGGAAATGGCAAGGATGTTGGTTATTAAAGAAGTACAAACATAAAAATCCCTTCTAATATAGGTTTTCCTGCAGTCTATTCTTTCCAATTTACTATCTATCAAATGGGTAAAAGATTTCTTTGATTCTTATATGAATCAAGATTTGGTACATTCTTCATCTTTCTATGACTTAAAAACAAAACAAACAAGCAAGCAAAAACAAACACTAAAATACAAAGAACTTGCATTGTAATATTGCTATGAGACGCTTGTCTTGTCAATTTTTGGGGCATTTAAACCCATAGACCTATGGCTTTTTACTTTCAATAAAGGAAATAAATACATACATTTCAGAATTATAGTATATAAACAGTAATTATGAAAATGAAAAAAATCCATCAAAACCATATGAAAACCAAAATGTGCATACATCTTGAAGAATTTTGCTGCTGTCCAAGAAACCGTTAGTAAAAAATCAGAGTTATCTACATTGTTAGTTTGACCTAATTCAACTAGATTATGACTCAGTTCTATTTGCTTCCTCAAGTGTCCCTAGAGGGTGATAGAGAACAACCTTCTGTATTAGTTACTTTTCCTGCTGTGACAGGCACATGACAGACAGCAGCTTGAGGGTTTACTTCTGCACTTCCACAGATACAGTCTACCATGGCAGTCATGGCCATGACGACGGCAGACATGTGCAGCAGCTTAGTCACACACACGACATCCGGAGTCAGGAAGTGGAGCATGAGGGATGCCTGGGCTGGGCTTGCTTCCTCCTCTCTATTCAGTCCAGAATCCTAGGCTGTGGGATGGTGTTGCCCAGTTAAAGTGGATCTCTCACTTCAATGAACACATAATTCCTCACAGACTTCCCAAAGATGTGTTTCCATGGAGATTCTCTAGCCCATCAAATTAAAAAAATTACCATCAGACCAACTTTGAATCTTAAGCATCCCACTTATACCTGATTTGTTTATAAGAAGCATGATAGAGCTACAAAGTGTCACAGTTGCTGCTTGAGAAATAAGAGGGACTAAGATGAGCTCAGAAGTTGAAGAGTAAAAGACATGAGATGAATAAGTTCTTTGGAGTTAGCTAAGGAGTCAGTCCCTTGACCATCCCTGCCACCGTGTTAAACATGGACACTAGACTCTTCGCTGTGCATATCATCATCTTTCCCTCAGCCTCAGATACTCACACCTGTTCACTTAGGTCTCCTTCACACTCTGCAGGACTTCTATGCTGCACTTTGTACCCCATCACACCTCTTCCTTCCTCTTGCTGAGACACACTGAAAACTAGAAGAGGACTTGTGTCCTTTGCAACTGTCATTGCTCCACAGTGTTATCTCCCCATGCATCATCTACTTGTCTCCTGGAGAGAAGGAAGGGGTTTCATGTTCTAAGACACAGTGGCTCAGGTAGGAAAACCTAGACAATAAGCCTGACTTACTGCTAACACTTAACACACTGCTCTGCATGTGGACCCACACATCTACCAAATTTAAGAAAGCATAATTATCAGGCAAGGTCAGAAATCACATGGAGGAGACCCTGACAAACAGGCTTGTTAGATTTCCTGTCCTTGGATGAAAGTACTCCACTTAAACAAATGAATGTATATTTTTGTCTGGCGTGTGTGTGTGGGGGGGTGTATATATTTGTACATATGTAGTAATGTATATATATATATATATGTATGTACAACTTAGTATATATATATATACTTATATATATAAACTTAGTATATATATATATATATATGTATGTACATACATATATATATATATATATATATATATATATATACTAAGTTTTTCATGGTTATTTTATTTTTAATGAAGTCTTCTTACATAGGCCACCTGGGCTTTGAGCTATCCATCTCCTGCCTCAGTTTCCATCAGCCCTGTTGATAAACATGTACCATTACAACACAGTCATTTTTAAATTCTATGTCTACGGTTTCATAAAATATATTTGGCAGAAAATCAGAGAGGTTTTTTTATTGTTGTTGCTTTTGTCAAATATAACTGAGGAAATTGTGATGGAAACAGAAAAGAGCAGGATACCAAGGCAAAGGCTTGTAATGAAGTGACATCCATGGAGTCAGCTGGCTCAAACATCCCTGCCTCACGTCTCAGCACTAGTCTCCCTTTGTGGCCTTCTCAGAGCATGAAGGGGCATCTCTGCCAGTGATGGCGAATGAAGTAAACTGCAAAACATTACAAGAGTGGGAGGCAGGGCTCCTAGACCCTCAGTAATCCTGATCAAGGAATCACTTCATCCACAATGCCTGCAGTACCTTCCTTCAGAGCCATAAACTATCAAACAAAGGCAGCTGCTAAAACCAGCCCCATGGACTCTGTTTCTAAGCCACATCTACTGGAGAAGTGGGTAAGATGATGCCATGTGGCAGAAGAAATCTCCAAAGACAACTCCTTTAAATGCGGGACTCATTTCCTTTGACTATTTTTCAAAGCATCCTCAGCACATGCAATGGCCAGACCTGAAGGAGTGACTCAGACAAGCAATGTGAGATAGGGTAGGTATGGTCAGGAGAAGGTTTCCTCACTTCCTTTTAGACACTTCCGATGCCTGGGGACTTGCGTCTCCTTATTTCACGCAGTGTTAGCACTGGATGTCTCTGTATAGACTTAGAAGGGGCAGCTCTTATTAAGAACACCCATGAGAAAAATCCCTTCGGGACTTTTTTTTAGCTGGTTTGTAGGTAAAACCTCCCTTCCCACTCCCCACTCAACCCCACGCTTAGCTGTTGGTTAACACATCTGAGGCAGAGCTCAACTTTGGAAGCCCTGAGGCTGAACTGAACAGGTCCTTTGAGGAGATAATGTTCCCAACCTACGCAGGAACAGGCCGTGACTCTGCTCTGCTGCCATTTGGTGACCTAGCACAATGACTCAGTAAATGTTGACTGTTTCAGAATGTTCACTCACAATCCTTCAAAGACTAAATATCATTCTGAGAAACTCATTAAGTGTACACTGGAAATCACAGTCAGAAAAAGCCCTATCCCCACAGCAACAGGTTAAGCATGGGCGTAGGCAGAAAGAAGGGCTCTCAGACTCTCAGTTACTAGGAAAACTGGTCCAGCCCAATGATAGAGGATTTCAGGAGAGACTGAATGCCTGTGGTGCTCTGAGAATGCAGACCACTTACAAGCTCCGAGAAGCCACGGACCACTTGCCGCCGCTTCAGGTTGGTCTCTCCATCCAGGTTAGCAGTCTCGATGTGGCACAACCCATCAGGGTCACTGGATGACAGCAGCAAAATGTCCGCAGGTATGATTTCATTGCAGCAAAGACGGACAAAGTCGCCCACTCGGATTTCTTTCCAGTATCGATTCACATACTTCTTTTCTTCCCTAGTGAGAGACTTTGATTAACATGGTTGACAAGATCCAACTATGCTGAATTTGGCCGATGAGTACTTGAGAGTCATTTAAAAATTATTTCTACTTTTTTCACTATAAAAAGTTATTAAAAAAAAAAAAAAACAAGATCAAAGCTATAAATGCATATCACTCTATTTGGAATGGCCAGAATAGACAGAACTACAGGGGCAGATTGTGGAAAGCTACTGTGCCTGCAAGGTAGGGAGATAGAGACTGACTCCTTGGTGAGCGAGGAGGGTGCTTTTGGGCTGACAAAATGTTCAGGAGCTAGACAATGATGTGGGAGCTCAACACTGTGGATACCGTAAGTGTCATGGGCTTCTTCACTTGAAAATAGTCGAAATGACTACTCCTAGCCCTGTGCCCCAAAGAACAGAAAGCAAGGATTCATAAAGATCACCTATGTTCATTGTGGTACGACAAGAGCCACAATGTACAATCAACTCCTTCTCCACTGATAGACAGGCAGACAAATACAGTGCACATACACTGGAATTTACCCACAAGAAAGGTAGAATGCAGGTGAACCTTGAAGTTATTGTGCTAGTGAAGTGAGGATTCTCAAAAGGATTATCTCATCCCTCCACTCATGAGGGACCTAAAACAGGTACACGTGCAGAGGAAGAAAGAGAGTTACCAAAGGCTGGAGGAGGAGAAAAATATTTCTTCATGGAGGTAGTTGCTACCTAGTGATGGTAAAGTAATGGAAATTGTGATGATGGTTGAACTGCACAGTATTATTAATGCTATCAAATTATATCCTTAAAATAGTTACAATGGCAGATTTTGTTATGTGCCACTTTTCTTTATTTCAAAAAATGTAACTTCATTGTAATGGCAATCTTGATGTTATGTTTATTTACCAGAAATAAAGAGAACATTATTTAAAAACTTTAAACTAGAATTATATTGTACCTGTTTAACAAGACATTGGGTGGTCTTAGAGCTCTTGCAGGGCTGGGGCGTGATCTCTGAGCAAGGCCACAATTAAGTATCTGGTTTGCAAAATGGACATGAGACCAGGTCCATCTTCTCCACTGAATCAAGAAGAAACCCGTGACACTAACTACAGTCCCCAACCTCTGTAGCCTTCAGAATGCGCTCACTACATCAATCTTACGACCACTGGCAGAGCAAACTTCTAATCCAACATGAATGTCACTATTTTTTTTTTGTTTTGTTTTGTTTTTCGAGACAGGGTTTCTCTGTGTAGCCCTGGCTGTCTTGGAACTCACTCTGTAGACCAGGCTGGCCTCGAACTCAGAAATCTGTCTGCCTCTGCCTCCCAAGTGCTGGGATTCAAGGCGTGCGCCACCACTGCCTGGCTACCAATGTCACTTTTAACAGTTTCTTGGACGTTATGTATACAATGTAAAGGGCTGGCTGTGAATATTTTCAACTACCTTAAATTCCACACTGGATGTGAAGAAATCCCCCACAAACTTCAAGGGCTGCCTGCTACAGGGGCTGCCTTCGGATTCTTCTGTGTTTCCATTCCCTGTCTTTCTCCTCTCATCTGTCTCAGTCTGGGTCACTGTCTCTTGATACAGAAGCTGTGTTACCCAAGCTGGCCTCAAACTGCTGGACTCAAATAACCCTACCCCAGAAACTCAAGTAGCTGGAACTGCAGGTACACACCACCACTCCTGGCTCTTCTTCCATTTTAAGCCTCTATTTTCTTATGTTTTACTACTTCAAGATGGACCAAACCAGTCATAAAGTCAAACAGTGCATAAAGTACAGCACTGGCCATTAAAAAATAAGATTTAAATGTAACTTCTATCCTGAAATATAAACACAAAGAGAGAGACAAGCACTAGAGAGCACCCTCTGGGCTGTAACAATCAAGCCCATGTAGCTGACCATACACCCCATACAACAAAACATGCTTCCATTTGTGTCCAGTGTAATGATATATAGACTTACAATGTTTAGCCCAGGGAACTGCATGGCCCACTGATCACACTAAGATTCCCTGTGTCCTTCCCCACCCTACCCAGAAATGGGGAGCTATGAGATAGTACATAGAAGTGACACTCCATCACCCATCAAGTTATCATGTGAAGGGGCTTCAAGGACTGGAGACAAACTGGCTTTTGTGACAGAGACAGTCCTGAAATAACCCAGTAGTTCCTTATTCAGTGGGAGAATCAATCGATCAATGTCCCACCTTTTGGTCACTTGCAATGGGGATCAGATTTCCTTGTAATTTTTTGTGGAGTCAGTCTAATTACAGCCCAGACATATCCAATGGGAAGAGGTGGACAAAAATACCTTCTCCTAAATGCAGAAGCCTTGGAACCTCCTATATGAAGACAGCTGGCAAGACTTAGAGCAGACAATACAGCTAATCCCTGCTGGCCATAGAAAGTGTGATGAGATCATGTTTGTATGGTGTTTAGCAGCTTATATGTGTGATTTTTTTATTACACAGCCATAAAACTAACACATGTCATCTCTAACTCCTACACCAAGGCCAGGGCCCTCCAGCC
>NW_022196904.1:48996943-49074154 GCF_008632895.1 Mastomys coucha | reverse complement strand
CCCCCCGCCACTCTCTCTTCCTCCTACTCTGTTTTCTATCTTCTTCTTTTCCTGTCTTCTTTCCCAGGCAGCCCCATAGTGTATATATACCAAGCAGTAAACAAGAAATATGCCCAGCACTTAGTTTTACAATGTCCATGCCTCAGAAAGAACTACCTCATGAAAAGGAAGTAAAATGACATATAAACAAAGGGACTTGACAGTGTACAGCCGTGAAGCATGAGCTGGGATGTGGTCACACATCATAAATCATAGTCACTCCAGGGGAATGACAACCAGCTGGGTACAGTACTCACGATTCAACTAACCTAAGACTGTCAATCCAAGAAAAGTTCAGAGAGCACTTATGAGAGAGCATATGTGTGTGGTTTCTGACACGTACCAACTACCAACGGCTGAAGGGGTCATAGACCCTAGAGCAGTGGTTCTCACCATCCTAATGCTGTAACTCTTTAATATAGTTCCTCATGCTATGGTGACGACCTCCTCACCCCCCAAAGCAAAAAGATCATTTCATTGCTGCTTCCTAACTATAATTTTGCTACTGTTATGAAGCATAAGGTAAATGTGTTTTCTGATAGTCTTGAATGATGACCCCTGTAAAAGGGTTGTTAAATTTCTCCCTCAATGGGGCTGTGACCCACAGCTTGAAAACCACTGCCCTAGAGGAGAACTTTCTACCTCTTTTCTAAACCAATTTACTTTCTAACTATTTTAAATACTCGTTGTTATACCACAGGTGAGAGTAGCTCTCACACTTCATCAAGGAAGCTTCTTTTTACAACAAATAAAGACCATTACAGAATTCATAATTCATCAGACTGCACAGAATAAGTGCCTGTGGTAAGTTCATCCCCAACTGATAAATTTACAATGCAATCTTTACATATTAGGCTCAAGATATATTGGAAAGGAGGTGGAAATCTTGTGAGCCAGAGAACCAAGATACGTGTAGCAAAACAGTGTTATCTAGACATGACAAGGAAGGTGGCACCCGTTACATCTTAACAACGTGAATGCCTATACCAGACCTGCATAATGACACCACCAGGGGGTGTACTGATGAAGACAGGAGAAATCTCACAAGAGCTACAAGCCATCAGAGACAGCTGAAAAAAAAACTCAACTTTCTCCAGTGGTGAGCTCCCTGATATGTTATCATCCAGTCCCAAGTAATCATCCCTAAACGCATGTACACAGGAGCAACACCACATAGACTCAGTGGTTTGTTGTTTTTGTTTTGTGTGTGTGTGTGTGTGTGTGTGTTTGTGTGTGTGTGTGTGCGTGTATGTGTGTTCACGCACGCGTGTAACACATGTAACAATAATGAAGAAGAGATCATGAATTTCAGGGGGTCACAGGAGGAGTTGGTGGAAGAGGAGGAATGGAAATTAAATAAATGTAGTGCTCATGTATAAAATTCTAAAAAAAAATTAAATAAGTATAGTAATAAAAATAAGAAACAAAGAGGAAAATAGTAAAATAATGCCTTATGCTTAAAAGAACCAGGCCTACGGGTAAAAGCATACGCAAGCCCTTTCAAGCAAGGCAAGTGTCCTGTCATCCTCCGAATAGGATAAAGATATTGCCTGGTCAGTCAGCCTCAAATCACCTATATCCCTGTGACATCACCTTTCAGCCTGTATTTGCTCAGCTAGAAAGTGACGGTGTTAAACAGAAATGAGGGAATCTACTGTTTCTGTACTTTTCTTCAGGAGAAAAGCTATTAACCTGTTAGAATCCAGCACATGTTGCCTTCTGTTGTCATCTGAACTTTATTTGTCTATCATAGATACTCCAAGACTGAAGGAATCTTGTACAAGAATTAGAATGACTCACATTTTGGACACAGGACATGACAAAATCAAGTTGCTATGGACAAAGTACCTTCTAATAAAAGACTAAAGCTGGATAAATAAAAAAAAAAATAACTAGAATGACCAATTTCACTTAAAGGAAAAAGTAAAACATGCTCTCCTAATTTATTATTTTGATCATTGGTTTAAGCTTGGCTAAAACTACTTTATTTATAGAAATCATGTTTTTAAGATGATTAAAAGTAAAGTAGAATTTAAAGTAATTGCTCTATCCAGCTAAAAAACACTTTTATTTTAGGCCAGGAAATAGATATTAATCTTTTGTAGTTCTCCATATATTCAAGATTTAATCATTGATTAGAAATATATATATCATGATTTCCACTTAGTATATAATTCTCCTAGCTCTCCAGTGTCCCTATGGTGAGAAGGGTCTCTACTGTACATTTACTTATCTCCCTAAAGTAGAGAAGATTGACTTCTACTGGCACATGGAGGAAACTCTAAGAAAAAACGAGAGATGGTTGTCTCCATTGTCAATAGGACTGAGTTTTGAATTACCCAAGAGACATACTTCTGGGAGTGTCAATGAAGGTGTTTCTAGAGATGTTTAACTAATGTGGGAAGACCCTCCTTGGTTGTTGCTGGCACCATTCTGTGGACTGTAGTGACAGACCGAACAAAGTGAAGAATTCAGAAAGCAGAACCAGTAACCATGTCTCAGTGCTTCCCGACTATGGATGCAATGTGATCAGCGGCCTCACGCCTCTGCCGCCGCAACAGCCTATACTCTCAAATGGTGAGCCAAAATCAAGCCTTCCTTCCTTTGCTCTTAGCAGCTGTGTATTACAGAAATGAGAGAAGTAGCTAATACAGAAAATAAAAGTCTACTCTTCTACTTCAACGAATTGCTCTCAAGAGGATTTACATTTAGGCTATTTGCCCTCAGAAGTAAAGGAATAAAAGGTTTGGTTTGGTTTGTTTGTTTTGTTCGGTGAAGTCAGAATCCGGTGTTTCTTACAACCAGTTAATACCTTGATGGCTTACTGTTCCATGCACATGAACAGCCATTGTAATTGTTCGAATTGTCATTATCCCTTTGTCCAGCATGGTCTCTGAATTTATAAATGTAATGGTTTCATCCATAAGAGGTTTTTCTATGCTATACAGGAAGGCGTAAGGATAAAAAGCACATGCACGTTGGACTTGGTAGTCAGTCTCTCTTCAGAGCGTTGATGCTGCTAACAGCACAAAGTATCATGAGCTTTGGCAGTGGCACACTGTCCATGCTTCTGAGAATGCCCATAAACATTACCTGGGACTACAAACACCCATGCATGTCTCTTCCAAGATCCTTAGAAGGATGCCAGCATGCCTGGGGGAAGGCAGGCAGAGGTGAGCTTTGATCACAGAGCTAGGGAGCGCTGAGAGAACAGACAGCAGCATACCAGAGCAATGAAAGGCCAAAGGCAGGTTCACAGTGAGAACTAGATTAGGGGCATCTGGCTGGAGGCATTACAGCATCAAATGAAGCCAAATGGATGAGGGATATGCCCACATTTGGAAGGTGAGCATAGGGTTCCATGCCGCCTACCCAAGTCCTGTGGGCAATGAAAGCAAGAGACTAGAATGCTGTGTGTTCTGCACAAAAACCCTGCCTTATCGTTCCATGCTGAGGGAATGCAGCTGCAAAGCAGTTCTGGAACGTGTGTGTGGAATTGCCACATTCTCTAGCCCTTGGAAACTGTAGCTCTCAGCAACTCACCCATGAACACAGAGGATCATCTTTGCAAACATCTGGCATGCATTCTTCTCTCCAGAGACTTACTCAGCACTCAAATACATCAGACTGTTTAGTCTCTTGAAAGACACAACTGTTCTTCTGAAAACAGCCTTCTGGGCAAGGGCCATGGGTACTGCAGAGTGACCATTGCTGTTATTTGGGATCTACAGCTGGTCTAGATGCTTTACATTGTAGTTTCTCACAGCACTGAGACTCCATCATCTTAGTCCTGGCAGCACTTACAACCAAAACGTGAACAAGCTCCCTCCATACCACACCAGAAGAAGTCACCACACAGTGTGCTCTCCAGCCTGCATCTTAGGAAACTCTCTTTTGATCCTAACAATGATTCTAAAGAGACTGAGCAGTCCATTGTCACAAACGCACATTATTCTAGGATTCAAGATGGTGAAGGAGGTTTGACATTAAAAGCACATCTGATCTGGAGGCCTAAAGAAGGGAAATCTCACATAGACTTTGGAAAATGCTAAACAAGAAACTCCACCTCCCCTGTCCATTGGAAACTGTGCAGCTAGAGACTGGAGTACTCTGAGAATGTGTATCGTTAGGCATGCTAAAGAAACAAAGGCAGCTGAAACAAACATCCCAGGGCTTGAGAGGCACAGAACAGCAACTCTAGTTCTTTTTATCAAAATGCCTACACATTTGTAAACAATCAGAGGGCTCTCATTCAAGGTCAAAAGACACCAAATTTGGGGATGGAGAGATGGCTCAGCAGGTAGGAGCACTGACTACTCTTCCAAAGGTCCTGAGTTCAAATCCTAGCAACATGGTGGCTCTCAACCATCCATAGTGAGATCTTACACCCTCTTCTGGTGTGTCTGAAGATAGCTACAGTGTACTCACATAAAATAAATAAATAAATCTTTAAAAAAAAAAGACATCAAATTATAGTTTGTGCTACAAATTGGCACATGTGCCCTAAACAGGCCTGAGAAGACTGAGAGATAAGCCATTATTCCTGGGACCACATGTGTCCAGAACCATGTGAGCTGTGGGTATTGAAGGCCAGTGCTCCACTGTGGCCTCCCACTCTGGGTGCTTCCCTCTAGAGTTCTCTCTCTGACATGGAGAGCTATTTTTTCTCCTGAATGACCGCTCTGAGCACTGCTTTCTCCTTAGACAAAATCAATCCTGACTGCAGAAGAAGCCATAGACTTGAAGTTTATGTCCCATGTGGTACATATTCTCACATGATTCTTCTACGAAGCCATTAACTTTAGAGTGATCAACTATTGCTAATGATGCCTCCCATCTGGCCAGTCTTTCACCTACAGTCACACTGCCAGGTGCATACACATTCTCCTCTGAGATGTAACTCATCCCCAGAACCACTCTCTAGGATCTGAATGCCTCAGCTTCCTGATCTATAAAATAGAAGGTTAAGCTAATTCAGTCTCCCAGCAATCCTGCCCCTCCACACCAGACTTCCCACAACCCTTTACCCCCGGCCTACACACTTTTCCCTCTCCTGGCACCTGACAGCTGGACTTCACCTTGCAGGCTATTTGGTGTGTGGCTTTTCCCCAATGATGCCTTTGAAGCAAGTGTTTTCATTTTAACTAATAAGGTTAGAAGCCCCACAAATGAGCCAGGAGTTACTACTTACAGTTGATTTGTGGTATGGATTAAAACAAAAGCTGGCACATTGTTTACGAGAAAGGCACTCCCCGCAACTGTTCACAAGATTTCAATGAAATAAAACAAGAGAGGTACAACTTCAACTTAATCATTAAAATATGACTACATGTTTAGGTTCTTCTCTTTATCCTATTAATCACAATCCATGTAACAGCAGGGATCTTTTATAGACAACATGTTGGCTTCTGGTCTCTGTCAGATTGTATTTCCTGCTAAGACATAGTGGGCACATTACCACTAAAGTGGTTACATTTGTTAAACCAAAAGTAATGCAGTTAGCCAAGCATGCCTGGATGTATCCATGCATCCTGTTTTATAAGCAGTCAGATGTGTTTTATATATTCCAAAGTGCATCATGGTCTGGTAAATTTAAAGGTAAAACACCTAGTAAGGTCCACAGAAGATGCATCCATGGAAAATGGAAAGCACACAGAATGGAGCCTACCACTCAAATCAGCTCCTCTGATGCCTCCCAAGCACCCTAAAACTGACTGGTCCATCAGATCACTGAGGGGGTATGTCATAGAACTTCTTAAGCAAACAGACCCAGTCTTTCTGAAATATAAACATTTTTTAAAAATTCAAAAATGCAAGCCAACGACTGCAGAATGTAAGGAGAGGGAATAAATACATACAAAAAGCCACAGGTGAGTCATAGAGATTTACTGCGAGGAGACAGACCACCAACAGACATTTCAGAACCTAACAATCCATTACAGAATGTGAAAAGTGCTGAAGAGTTCAGTTCATCCTGAATGCTGAGTTTTCAGAGAGCCACAGACTCTACAAGTCTACAAGTCTACCTCATCAGCATCAGGCTTCACTTGCTGACCCTGAAGAAGCACAAACCCATGGTCTCCCAGTTTGCAACCTTAATCTGCTCCCAAATAAAACTGCCTTTGCCCTATTTCAACCTTGTCTGTGATCTCTTGGTTTACAGAGTCTCATGAAGTAAGTAGTGAGATGGCTTCCTGCTATAGGAGTAGGAAATCCTCTTGTGTGATTTGTTTTTCAGATGATGGACAGACAGACAAGTGTGTGTATACATGCATATGTGTGTTTGTGTTTCTGAGAGGAAAATGGAGAAACAAAAATACTAGAGATAAAGAGATGGAGTCTGAAACTAAATGTTATATACCCTCATTACTCAACAAACAGGGAAACAGGAAACCCAGAATAAAAGATAAGAGCTTTAAAGGGTTTCACAGTTTCAACATCACTGACATTCTGAGCTGGGCAGTTCTGTTTCACTTCCACTCCCAGTACTGAATATTGAGCTCAGGATTCACACATACTAAACAGGTATTCTACTTCTGAGATATAGCTTCTCTTTCTATTTTTCCTTTTTTTTTTTCCCCCTTAATTTTGTGACAGCATCTCAAAAAATTTCCCAAGCTGTCTTTGAACCAGCCATCTTACTGCCTGGGCCTACCCAGTAGTTAGGAGCTAGGTAGTAGTTGACTGCAGAAAGGTGTCATATCATAGGACACTGACTTCAAAAGATGCTGGCACCCTTCCTCCTAACTGGAGCAGTCAGCTATAAGAATTGACAAAAGCCGCCTGGGCATCAGCATTGGCCCTGATTGAGAGGTGTTGCATTGAAGCATCCAAGAAAAGTATTCTGGAAAATCAATTATTAAGTAAACATTTACAGGAGCAACATATTTTAAAAATCATGTAGGTGCGAACTCATCACTGAGAAAAGAATGGGCAAAATCCGAAGCAGAAAACTGAGCCAAATGTGTTATGTAACACCCAGGATGGCTCTTCCTTCTACCACAGCTCAAACATCTGCTCTTTCAGCACCATGTGCTAAGCGATTCAGAAGCTGACATGAAATCAGAGGCAGTGAAAGATGACGCTGGGGGTGGCTCATCTGAACTGAGCCTTCCAAAACTACTAAAAATACCATCGCCTAAACTATCAGCATGAAATGTACTTTCTGATCTCACATCGTTAAAAGTTGATCTCACAGAAGTAGAGAAGAGGAGAAAAAAAACAAGAACCAAAAAAAACAGACACCAGATGAGGAAGGGGTGGAAGCTCAGAGAGGCAGAGAAGAAAGCAGTGGACACAAGTCAGTGGGGAGGTTGGAAGAGGAATTGTTTGGTAGATATGTACTAAGTTATAGTTAGACAAGAGGAATGAATCCTGTCTTGTACTTCCTAGCTACATGGCTCTGGATAACAATGCCATATACTTCAAGAAAGCTAGGAGAATGGACTGAACTTTTCACCACAAAGAAGGTAAACAGGTAAATGACAAGGTCCATATGCTCCTTCTGACTGGACGTTCACAATATATTCATTGTCAAAATATCGGATGGTACCCCATAAATAGTTGCAACTTTGGCAGGCCAATTAAAACTAAGCAAGTAAAAATGAAGAAGAAAAACCCATTTCCTAAATTATTTTCTATTACATGTGTCTTAAACGCAATAATACATCAAGATGAATGGGAAAGCTGAGCATGGAAGCACTCAACTACAGTCAAGCAAAGGGGAACTATGGCATGAGGCTACTGAGTGTGAGCCCAGCTTAGGCTACCGGACAAGACCAAGCTCAAAACAGCAAAAGACAAACAAAAATAAATAAATAAATAAATAAATAAAATAATTAATATAATAGGAAACACTGGCTACTCCAAGGTGAAGTCAAAAAGCTCTGTGCAGTGCCCCAGCAGAGCTCAAGCAGACGTGAAGCCCCTTGGCTTCTTTGGGAGCAGGCCAATAGGCCAAGTTTCTCAGTCTAAGAAGAGGGCAGACCAAACTAATTAAAGAGCACAATTATGCATGCCAATGTGACACTGAACACCCACGATAAATTACTTTTTCCTAGGAAATACACCAGCCCAAGAGAGCAAAAGGATACCTGAACCAAGATTGGAATACAAACTCTGTGAGTCTTAAAACACTTTTGGATGATCATTTCTAAGGTGGTCATTCTTTTGATAGTAAGGAAGTTTCAGAAAAAAAAACGCACTAGGTCCTTGGCATGCACAGGCACTTAGCCAGGCCCTCACTTGGATACCCAAATACATATGAACTGTGAGTTCACCTGCACACCTTCTCCTTACTTCTGGTTGCTTCTTTCTGTTTTTGACCCCTACCTGTGGGAGCATTTACATGTAAATTAGTCCCTTTTCTCAAACTACTTTCCTATTTCTCTTTCTTATTTCTCTCCCTCCCTGCCCCCAACACTTCTCTTGCATTTTGTGCTTGTGGTGTGACTTCATGGCTTTACATTTGTAAACCACTAAATACATCTGATGTCTCCAAGAGGAACTCTAGAAACTTCTGGTGATGGTGGGTGTTTCCTAGTTTCCCTGTTTACTTTATTGTGAGATGAGTACAGAGCATTTTCCTTAAATACATTTAAACATTCAAACCATCTGATACTTACTTTTATGCTATAATTTGAGTGAGGGTCTATATTATTTTCCTTGTGACAAAAGATCTGAAAGGAAGCAGCTAAAGGAAGGAGGGGTTTTTGTTTGTTTGTTTGTTTTAAATCCATGGTTTCAAAAGGATACGGCCATCACCATGGTTGAGAAAGGATCTGAAGTGTGAGATGTGTGAGGTGGTAGGCCACTCTATGTCCACAGTCTGGATGCAGAGGGAGGGAAAACAGAAAGTGGAGTTGAACTATAACCATCCAGGGCCTGCCTCACAGTAGCCCACATTCTCCAGTGAGGTTCCACCTAGTAAAGGTTCCCAAAGAGCGACGACCAGGTCTTCAAACATGCAAACCTATTGAGGACACTTCACATTCAAACCACAACAGTGCCCAGCATATTTTTCCCGGCCAGCCAGTCCTTTTAACTCTAGTTATTAAGCCATCTTTTCCCTTAATGAATGGAAATTCCCCTCTGTTCTGTATAGAATTGTTGGGTTTGTCTACTGTATTCAAATAGTCTCTCTCTCTCTCTCTCTCTCTCTCTGTCTCTGTCTCTGTCTCTGTCTCTGTCTCTCTGTCTCTCTGTCTCTCTGTCTCTCCTCCTTCCCTCCCTCTCCCTTTCCCTCTCCCTCTCTCTCCTCCCCCCACTTCTTTGTTTTTTTCCTGTTAATATCATACTTGTCTGACCAAACAGGCTATATGATCAGTTCCTCCATTAGCCTGGGAAGAGAGAAGAACTTTCCAGCAAACGGACTGAAGTATCCCCCTCCCTCTGGGTAAAAAAAAGCCTCAAGGCTGTGCCCTTGAGACTCAGCATGTGATGGGTGAGCTTCTACATTGTTTGTTTTGGAATATTTGTGAGTCACACTGATTCCAGTATCTGGTGCAAAAACTGTTCCTTGTCTTTTAAACATCTTGGTAACGCAAAGCTCCAGGTGGGCCCAAGCAGCATCCATGCAGGCTTGCTGCTGTCCCTCCCCGAAATCCACACCAAGCCACACCGCTCTGGGTGCTACCTTCTCCCTACAAACAAGAATTGGACATTATAAAAGCAAACTCCTTCCCACAACAATAAAGAGCTTTCTAAAAACATCACCAGAGCAACTTTTCCTGGTAACATACTTATTGCAAATGTCCTAAATCATGCCAAGTTGTCCATCTATCATCACTCAAGGTCTATAAAGAAACACTGCTATGTCTTGATGGATGCAGACACCTGAGTAGAAGGATTGTTACATATGAATTGAAGTGTGCTACTAATATGCAATTCCTTCTGATCCTACTTGTGGAGTGACAAGACATCTCTGTAAATTCCTATGTAGGGCCAAGGAAAATGATATATGGTCTTACTCTTGTTCACTCCTTGAAATATACTTTGTAGTTGATTGAGGGATGTGGCTGAATATAGTTGGGACTGAGCATGTAATTTCCTCAGGGTACACAGCATCCTAAGTTTGATCTCTAATACTGTAGGAAAACAAATGCAGCTTGGGGAGTTTGGGGGTTTTTGTTGTTGTTTCACTTTTGTTTGTTTGTTTAAGTCTTCTGAGTCCTTGTACAACTTCCAGTGACTTAGAACTGACTAGGGCAGGGAGGGGATAGAAAGACCTAGACAGAGAGAGAAATCTAGGATTGGCTCATCTGTGTTCCCTGCTGGACAAACAACAGCACCCTAAAAGCTTGGTGTGTTTGTTATATACAGTTGAACAAGGGAGCCAGGGCTATTGCACACAGCAGAACAAGAAGGTAGAGTTATTACATACAGGAGAAACAAGAGGCCAAGTTAGTATATACAGGATGATCAAGGAGGCTGGGTTATTACATGAAGGTAGATCACAAAGAGAGGGTTATTATATGCAGAAAAATAAGGAGGCACAGCTGGATCAAGATAAACAAGTTGTTATACACAGCTGGATCAAGAAGGTAGGTCTAGCTAGTCTCAGTAGGAGCAGTCTCTGTGGAGGAACAGTTTGCATTCCATAAACATCCCAGAGGGAAAAGCAATGGTGGATATAGTCTGCATGCACTACAATATCCATACATGGACAAGAAGAGACAGCATTGTCATTGTCCTCTGAGTCTCGTCCCCAGAAAGAAGGTATTGCTGTGTCCTCCATGAGTCTGAGGCTCTAAGGTCCTAGACATGGCTATACCCATGTCAACAACATACACTGCCTGGGGACTGCACTCTCTCCGAATTCCTCCTCTCCTTACACAGGTCCAGCCCTGGAACTGCTACACTTATCTCTCAGTACTGTCTTTAGTCTTTTTCGTCAGAAGCACTTTCACCACTTCCTCTTCTAAGTGCTCACTACTCTCCACATTTTTGTAAATGTTCTTAAGAGGCTTGACTTATCTAGGTGTGAGTTCTATTGTCTGACTACATACTCTCCCCAAGTGGCCGCCAGGTGCCATATGTCAACAGTTACTGTTCTTGCTTATAAGGCTCAGGCTCTGTCTGCATTCTAACATGATGCCAGGTTCTTTCCCAAGGCAAGGTGAAGTGGTGTCCCAAGCATAGACAACTAGAGCTTCCTGTAGGTCTTTCTCGCAGAGTCTGCCATGAAAGCAAGGAGAATCAGGCCAGAGTAGGTTAGGCAGGCACCCTTGCTTGTTGTACCTTTCGGAGTGGTGGTCCCCTAATCCCTGCAGGCTCTGCTTCTCAGGACTGAAATCAGGGCTCCCCTCTGGGTGTGTGTTTGTCCTGAGTCCCGACAATCAACGAAATGTGACTAGTGCTGCCCACAAACCTGTATGAAGTCAAAGTCTGTCCCAGAAGCCTGGACACATGGAACCCCTGGTGTGCAGCAGGAGGAGAAAAGTTAGTCCAAACCACTATCTCCCCAGCACCCCTGTTTCTGCCAAATCAGAACTCTATGTGAAAGACTTGATAACAAGAGCTCTCCCTCCCTTCCACCTTATGAGAAGACTGATAGCCAGAAAGGCAAATGAGCTTTCTTACACACAAAGAGGAGCAGCCTGCATTCATGATGGAGGTGCTTCCTGAGGCTCGCTGCAGTCCCTCACTGAGAGCACCCCTTCCAACCCACCCCAACCAATGCCATTCTAGATGCTAACTTCCCTCCACAATGCAGAATTAGACATCATAAAAAGCAATCTCTTTCAGACAAAAAAAAAAAGCTTTCTAAAACTGCCACCAGAACAATATCTCCTGATAATATATTTACAGCAAATGTCCTAAATCATGGCAGGCTACACAATTATGATCACTCTGGGATTGTAAATAAACACAGCATGTCTTGGTGGATGCAGACACTGGAGTAGAAGGGTTGTTACATAGGAAATTTAAAAGTGCTACTAAGATGCAATTCCTTCTGGTACCACTTGTGGGGTGACAAGACACCTCTGTGATTTAAGCTTGGAGTTCCCCTCCCAGCTTTCTTCAGTAAAGTAAGAGATGGCAGGACATAGAGAAATTGCTCTCATCAATTATATGCAGAGAATAAGCAATGGTGCTAGAATTCACAGCAAACCTTGTTTCCCTCTCTGCTGGTAGCCACCCTCTAAAACTGGAGGCCGTGAGCAGGGAACCTCAAGATGACTACATTGTCCTTATGGTGTTCCTGTGAGCAGTGCTATCCCCCCTCCAAGGAGGAAGATACTGAGAGCCAAAGGAGGTTAATACAGTACCCAGCTGGGAGTCATTGGAAGCTCCCATATGAATTAACTCCATCTTCTAATTTTAGGTTGTCTGACTGGAAAGAATGCTGAGAAATTGCATGATGCCAAGCTGCTGTTCTTGCCTATAACTTTGAAAAACTCCATTTTCCCTTTCTTTAGAGAAAGTAAGTACTTTAGCAGTGGCTCTGGTATGCAAAAACAAGCCAGGTGTGATGGTACCCACCTGTAATTGTAACCCTCAAGAGACTGAGGATGAAGGATGAGTTCACTTGTCACAGGTGGTACTTCATAGATCTAGCTGTGGCTCTGTGTGCATCCACAGCTATGACTGGAACCTGCTGGGCTCCTCAGGGGGAGGAAGGTGCTTTTATACTTACACAAATGCCTTGAAGATGAGTCACCAGGACAGGTGTGCTCTAACTGAACGCTGTCTGTTTCCTCTGGGACTGACTGACTGGCCAGGCAGAGGGACAATTTGTGGCTGGAGAAGGCAGTGGCAGCAGGAATCTGAGTTCCTACTGGACAGATTTCCTTCTTCCTACATTCTGAGAAATAATTCTCTCGTTTTTTATGTTTTAGAATTTTGAAATGATTAATAACTGCCAATACACGTGTATGGTATGGGTACAATGTGACACTTTGATACATATGCACAGTGCAATGATCAAGACAAGCTATTGACCATATCAATCATCACACATCTTTGTGTGTTTATAGAGGGGACAGTTAAAATCAACTCAGCAGTCTTGAAATAGACATTAAGTATAGTCACCAACCATGCTGTGCAACAGATAACCAAACTTTTTCGTGCAATGTCTTAAACCTTGGATACTTTGAACAATAGCTAGATATTCTCTAATTTTTAGTCGCATCTATTTACTGTGTGTGTGTATGTGTGTGTGTGTGTGTGTGTGTGTGTAAGAGAGAGAGAGAGAAATAGAGAGAGAGAAAGAGAGAGAGGGAGGGAGGGAGAGAGAGAGAGAGAGAGAGAGCATTTGCCATCATCAGCCTGCTCTACCATGTGGTTCTCCCTGGAATTGAACTATCATCCTCAGCATTGCAGGCAAGCACCTATAGCCTCTAGCCCATCTTGTCAGCACCAAGGCTAGGTATTCTCCCACCTACCTCCAGTCCCTGGCCACCCCAACTCTGCCTGTCCCTGTGTAGGTTTTTTTTTTGGCCCCACATTCATACTAGGCACCTTAACCAGAACATGGAAAAATTTTTGAGTGTCCCCACAGTTCTACAAGTGGAAGGTTTTTATCAGGTTTCATGTGACATGTTGCAGTCAAAGCAAAAGTATGGTGAGAACATTGTATAAAATTACTTTTATGCTATGTACATGGGGCATACAAAATAAATAAATGACAATAACATTCCTGCTTAGACGTGTGCCCTAGCCCAAGACAATTCATTGTATATACATAAACATCCAAGTCTGGAAAAAAAATCTGAAAAATGTTGGTACTATGAATTTCAGAGAAGGGATTTTCACCAGTTGAGATAAGCAGTGTTTGTCTATAGTTAGATTATTTCCCAAATGTCCTCTAGATTCTTCTGTAGTTTTGTTTTGTTTTTCAGAAGACGATTCACAAAATACAAGTCTCTGTACTCCTAGTGCCACTGGCCAGGTTTGGAGAATCCCTTATTAGTCCTGTGGGGGGTTGCTGGCTCTAGACACGCCCACACTCACACCTTTCAACGATTCTGTTCACTTCACCTTGAGTCCCTCCTTCCGTTCTCTCCCACTTTGCAAGTTTACACTGTTATTTTTTATATTAAATTACTATTTTAAAGACTCTCTCCCAGAGTAGAGATATCTTCAGTCTGGTCTAGCAGCTGACTCTTCAGCACTGGACAATTGGAAGTGGGACCTCAGGCTCTACCAAGGTATAGTGCCTAGGGCAGATAACCCAAAGAGAGTTCCTTCACATGAGTACTTGGCACCCATAACAAGTAGCGACTGTCTTCTTATGGGAAATGGGAGCCTAAGGATACCCCTTCCAAACCGCACAGCACAGCCAAGCATCACTTTCACCCTGAGCATTGGTTCTATGTCTAGGTCACACTCTACAATGACATCTGTCAAACCGAAAATGTGTTGCACAGAAAGATCACCCTCTGTACATCAGGTTTCTGTGAGGAACGAGATGACACGTTGCTGTGGTATACTTGGCCTTTGTGAAAATGCAGCCCCTACAAAGTCTGTCGGACCACAAACTTTGGAAGCTAGACTCTTAACAGGGAAAGGGAAGCCCCTTCACTGCCTGCCTTCCTCTTCTTGTTACTGATAACACAATCTGTTAGCAAAGCTTGTCTATGGCACGCACAATGGGTACACTTGGCCACAACAATCCTGCCTGGTGGAAAAAAATGAACCCCAAAGCTAACAAAATATTCTGGTCTCCCTGGGGCAAAATGTACATTGGAAGTAAGAAGTACCTGGAACAATGTGTCCCTCCTGCTTCAGGGCCTGAATCCCAGAATTGATCCCACACCCTGATCAATCCCATGTCCTCCTGTGGAGAGAGGGGCAGCACATAATCTCAGTACTCTTCTACCTCTCGTTAGAACTCTGGAGGGTCTCCCAGAACCCTTAAACATAGCTGTATAGATCGTCTATTATAGAAAAAAAAAGGCCCATATGAATGACATATCATGGAAAGACACAAATATCAAAAGGTATGGGAGAGTCAGGGTATCAGATGGCCTTCCACAGCCCGTCTGGACAGTCTACAGAATGACCGGGGCACACCAGAACAAAAGGGAGCTTCAAATCACCAGCAGAAAAAGGAGACCTTGTTTTCCACCTGTGAAGTGCTAGATTGCAATCTGGCACAACAGCTTCCAGGTTCCTATGGCCGGAGAACATAGCAGTCTGGTGACACACAGCGCAGCATGCAGGACATCCTGACAGCTTGCCAAGTCCCCTCTCTTAGATCTGATACGTCCCCTCAGATCCACAAGCCAGAAAGAATAATCCCACCTGAAGGCCCCATGTGGACCTTCAGGTTTCCTCGGCTTCGCCACAAGTGTTTCCCTCCTTTACAGACAGAGGGCTGAGCAGGTCTTAGGTGGCCAACAACTTGAGATGAACCACAAAAGTTTAAAAGAAAAAAAAAAACGTTTTGTTTAATACAAGAACTGAATAAAACTTTCAACTAAGTGACATCAACACACTCTGTAAAGAAATAAAAGAAAAAATCCTAAGAAGACGTGGCCCAGGAAGAGCAGTGTGAGTGAGCGTGATCCAGATCAAGTGGAAAGGTGGATTCATAAACAAACTATTAAGTTCTAGACTATAGCTCCTCACCTTCTGGCCCTCTCCCAATGCGCAAGATCAGCAACAGTTCTTCACGTTCAGAGCTAGATGCTCAGCCATGCTGCTCAGAATCTAGCCGGTTTAATGTGTTTATCGGACAAGGCACTCTATTCACTTACAGAAGTTTAATGATTAGTTTTTCGCAAACATTTGCATTGAGAAATCTTTAATTCAGAACCCTTTATCAATACATCGCCTCCAATACTTTTTAGAGGTTTCGTTTTTTGTTTTTGTCTTCTTTTATTTTTTATTTTTAAACTTATCAGTAAGACACTGAGCTCCCAGGGTCCTGGGTAGAGCAGATGAAAACACTGTCACAGTCAAAAAAAAAAGCAAAGGGCAATAAAGGTGTAACAATTACATTACTGTGTAAAATTTTTTAATAGAAAAATATTTAAATGCATGCAAAAACAACACTGACAACGAGAGCACTGAAAGAACAGAACATCAGTGTAGTTTCAGTGGTGGTCCTGGGCTCCTCTAACCTTCTCAGGCTATTGAAGCCCTGGACACATGAGCTCTCTCTCTGTTTACTCAAACTTCCAACAACTTCACATCCAGACAAGTCTCCCTCCCTTTAGGGCTTCAACCTCCCTGGCTCTGTCTCTGTCTGTCTCTTTCTCTCTCCCTCTCTGTCTCATTCTCTTCCTCTCCTTCTTCCCTCTCTCTCCACTTCTCCAACGTATTATATTAATAATGGAGTGAGCTATGATGTGATACATGTGTGCCATGTGGAATGGAAGGATCAAGCTAATTAGCATATCCATCACCTTAACAGCAATAATGTATTCTTTCTCTCTAACAATTTTATCCATCATCTCTAACTCTGTCAGCTCTCAGCTTCTGTTAACCTCTCTGCAATTCCCTGCTGCTATGAACTCCACTGTTTTAGATTCCACATGTACATGAGATTATACAAGTAGGAAGTTGTATTTCTGCATCTGAGTTATTTTGCTTAGCACATTCTCCTCTGGGTCCATCCTTGCCTGTTGCTGCAAAAACCAGGATCTTCTTAAGTGAAATAGTACATCATGGATACCCAGTACATATTCTTCACCTACTCATATACTGAGAACTGACTCTGCACCTCGGTTCTTGTCAGTGGTGCCCTAGTAACAAGGTGCTACAGATATTTCTTCCATACACTGACTTGCATGGTTTGAACTTAGAACCCAAAGTGGTATGACTGGGTCATATAATTCCATTTTATCTTATTTGTTTTTTAAACTGAGAGGAGACATAATATTTGTGCACCCTTAATTGGCATGTCTTCCTCTTACTTAGGCCATTTTACTCTTCCTAGAATTATCCCAATATTAGACCATCTGATAGATAACCAGAGAGAGTACCACGGTAAGTCTTTGAGTAATGGCCATGGTGTTCTTTAGAACTAATTTGCATTACCACCAAGAGTGTGTGCAAATTCTATACACACACCCTGTGTGGCTGTGGAACCTAAGGTCACAGAAGTTGTGCTTATAAATGAGAGCATTCCTGAAATCACCTGAATAAGGAATGGGAAATTGAGTTATTGGTGCTACCCAGCTGGGCATACATAGGGACCTTGGACTTTGTTAGTCTGCTCTGGGTAAAAGGAAATGAAAGGAAACTTGTTCCAATTGAAATAACTAACCTTAAAAGAGAGAACTGTTAGGTGCCTCCAGGGAGACAGGAGTTCATGCAGAGCCTTCATAAAAGTATGCATTAATTCACACTGTGCCCTGTACATTATGGAATTTAATGCACACCTCTAATGAGCAGGCCATTCAGCCAGCAGCAACCCATGCCCCAGGTGACGTGACTGCAAAGCAGGAACCAGAGTCACAGTACACAGAGGTTATTTCTCTACTTAAACCCTGACATGAGAAGTCATGAGCTGCACAGCCCACTGGGTCTTGGACTAAGCATCCTCAAGTGCAACCCAGGTATAAGGCTAGTACAGTGTCTGCATCACAGGTAGCATGGCTGGGCATGTATTGTGTGACATCCAGAAGTTTGTGAGTCTCCAAGACACATAAAACCACTCTGCACAGTCGGACTATCGTTCAACTCCCAGGAAGTAATACCAGCACCTGAGCTCCTATTTACCAAACCTACATTTACCCGTGACGTTCCTTATCCAATCTAGTGGGGAAGAACTGCTTCTTCAGAAAACACACCTTTCTGTCCTCTGCAGATACTTGAGGTCACTGCATCTACTCTGGCCTGTTCTCCCTGCACTCCACACAATAGGGAAGCAATGGTGTCATAGCTCACCAGGTAAAAGCCCCAATACTTACTTCTGAGTCCAACTTTGTTGGCTAATAAATGGCACAAAAATCAGTTCAGGTTATTAAGTAGCTGGTTGCCAGCACTGGACAGACGACTGGGCACTTCCTGGTACTCCAAAACCAAGGGTCTCATCAGCAGTCTTTGGAACAAAGAAGACATGTGTGCCACATGACTGGGTTCAACAAGGTTCAACAGAAAACACAAAACTGCTATTGTTCATTTGGCAGGCTTGGTAAAACTACTTTCCTGTACTAAGTTAGCAAGATGTTGCTTAATCCAGAATTGCTTGGGACCTCTCCATCTGGATACTTTCCTTCTTGGAGAACAGAACAGAAACTGGAAAATGTACTGTGGAGATGGCATCGCCCATCATCAGGGCTCT
Organism: Mastomys coucha; assembly: GCF_008632895.1. Classification (NCBI taxonomy): domain Eukaryota; kingdom Metazoa; phylum Chordata; class Mammalia; order Rodentia; family Muridae; genus Mastomys; species Mastomys coucha. Next base: position 49,055,880 of record NW_022196904.1, on the reverse strand, counting down.
TGGGGCAACTTCATGCTACAGGGAGAATGCCCCTGGGCTGTGCACCCTGAGTTGCTACTTGAATCCCTGGAGGAGCTCTTCTGTATCTGCCACTGGCTTTTCCTGCTGCTATATGAGATTTTGACAAACTTTGTAGCTAATTCATTCAAATGTACTGTCTAAAATTCTATAGGCAAGAATCCCAACAGATGAGCAAATTCAAGACCTCAGCAGTGATCTGGAGGCCCAGGCAAAGGTTTCTTTCTCTGTGTGCCTCCTCTCCTCTCCCTCTCCCTCTTCCCTTCTCCCCGTCTCTCCCTCTCCCTCTCCCCCCACCTCTATCTCTCTGTCTCTGCCTCTCTCTCTCTCTCTCTCTCTCTCTCTCTCTCTCTCTCTTTCTTCCCCTCCTTCCCTTCCTCCTCCCCTCTCATCTTCATCAGGACACCTTTGTTCCTTAGTGTGCACCCCATCTTCAAAACCAGCAACAGTGCCAGGTCTCTCCTTGAGTTGGCATCTCACTGCCTTTCTCTTCTGTGACCACACTGTCCTATCCACACATCCAAAACAACCTCCCTACAGATGGTTATCACAGGAATGCCATCCTTCCCTCTATCATGCCAACCAATAGACTCAGGGCTTCTTTGTTGTTGTTCTTGTTCTTGTTCTTGTTTAAGACAGGGATTCTCTGTATAGCCCAGGCTGTCCTGGAACTCACTCTGTAGACCAGGCTAGCCTCGAACTCAGAAATCCGCCTGCCTCTGCCTCCCAAGTGCTGGGATTAAAGGCGTGTACCACCACAGCCCAGCTAGACTCAAGGCTTCTAAAGATATGGATGTGCACACCTTGAAGGCCTCTATTGTGCCTAAGGTTAACTGAGCAGAATATACTTAAATCTATACTGTATACTTGAGGACATATGGCTAATGCCTACTGGAGGGCACAGTGTTAATGTGGCTGCCCAAGATACAATTTTAACCTGATGTTACTACATACTACATTCACTATAATTACAAATCTTCTAGGAATAATTTAATATACACATATGAAACTTCAGCATGTAGATTTGGGTATCTGACGTTGAAATCAGTGTCACTGAAACAAACCCTACAAATACTGAGAAACAGCGGCCTCAAAAGAAAAACGCTGACTGCAGGTTTTAAAAATGAAGGCCAAATAATTTTCTTTCTCAAATTCATTAACAAGTGGAGATTACTGAACACTTCATAGTTTGCTCCATTCAAACAAGGACCTTCCTTTACTTTAAAAAGAGAGAGAAGAGAGAACACATTCATAGTGTGACTGCTTATATCTACAGTCACAGCACTCAGGAGCTGAGGAAGATGGGTATTGACCTTAAGATCAGTCTGAGCTTCTTTGCAAGCTCCAGACCCACCTGGGCTGCATAACAGAACAAAATACAGAAAAACTTGGGAAAGCAAAAGGTAGGAGGAGAGCGGGCCTGAAATCTCTACAATCTCCCTAGATTTGGGGAGATGGGGACTGAGAACTAGAAGCAATGATGGCAGGCGCATTTCCTATTTGTTGGAATAGCTTCCCTGATCTACTTATCTTAATTGTAACAAGAAGCCCCTGTTACATACAGCATACAGAAGACACTACCATGTGGTGGAACATTTTTAGTTTTTTGAAGGAAAAGAACATGTAGAGTTAAGTATATCATCTTCCTGTCACATATTCCAAACACATCAGTGGCCTGAGAAGACACTCCCTCTGACTGAGCTTTGTCCCGAGCACAATAATCACAGTTCTTAATTCTGCAAATGACAGTAACAGGAAGCCTTCCTTCACATTAAAAGTGTTCTCCAGTCCTAAGGCCCATTCTCATTGTGGCATTCGCTCACATCTGTGAGCGACAGCTTAAAGAATTGCTTCAGCACAACCCATAGCTGTCCTCCAGTTGAGCTGCATTCCCAGGTGGGAAGACAGTCCACATATGTGACCACTACATGCTATTACATCACTGCTCTCACCCACTAGGTAACCAGCTGGAATCTCTACTCCATTTACATGACAAATACTGGGCCACTTCGGGGAAAATTTGTAGAACTTTCCTGAATGTGGAAGACTGAGCTTCACCTCAGAACACAAGTCACAAGAGACTTTCCCAGGCTTAGAAAGGGTCCCCAAAATAACTGTGAGGACATGAAACGCTCCAGTGGACAGTAAAGCACTAGTAGAAAATAAGAGACCATAAGGCCCCAGTTAAGCGGCCATGGGCAGGGGACACTGGGTGGCTGCAGTGTCCTCTATGCTGTGCAGAGGTTTCCAGGCTGCGTGGTGGATGGCAGGGAAAGAGGAGGAGGATAAATCAATGGAAGGAGGTGAAGGGTCCAGAACATACCAGGTGGAAAAGAGCCAGAGAGATGGGCCTGGGAGAGAGCTTGTGTCTAGGAGGTGAAGCTTCAGAGAGATTTGGTGTGGGTGGTGGAATGGAAAACGTGCTTTTTGTTCTTATTTTCCTCAGGAATGTACTTCCTTTTGAAAACCAAAGAAAAAAACTCACATGACGTGTCAAAGATTAACTGAAAACCATGCACTTCGTCAGAAAGCTGCTGTGAGCTTTTAAGAATGAACACATAGGACATTTATACAAGAACAGCTTTTCCTTTTTTGTGTCTGTGGAATAAAACCCATTTAAAGTAATACATAAATTGTATTTGTGCCTTAAATGCTTCATTTTTATTTCATTTTCATTTTCTACTTGGGGAAACTCCAATGTCCTTCACATTCCATATGTGCAGCTTGTGCCTGTACGTAGGCTTCCCAGCAAGGAAAGCTGGCGAGGAGGGGCCTCCAGAACACATTCCTTCTATAATCATAGGAATGACACCATGGAACTAAAGAAGGCTTCCTCCAAAGTCCCCAAATACAGGACCAATGAGATACAGAAAAGAGAGAGAGAGAGAAAGAGAGAGAGAGAGAGAGAGAGAGAGAGAGAGAGAGAGAGAGAGAGAAAAGAAAAGAAAAGAAAGAAGAAAAAAGAAAAAAAAAACCAGATGGCTCCCTTTCCTATGGGCTTTCCTTCTCAGGTTCACCTCTGCACTACAGCCACCCAGGTAGTAATATCAGAGCCGATCATCCAAAGGGGAAGTTGAGCTTCTCCACCAAGGCAAGCTGTGAATTGTCCACGCTGGGGAATACAAACACTTCAGCCAAGACGTGCCTGACAAACTGTCTGAGCAGAAGAAATTAATCCCAAGGTTGTTTCTTCCCTTTTTTATAACACCAAAACGAGTGGCATTTATTTTGGAGACTTGCCTTAAAAGTCAGCATTATCCACAGGGACATGAACAAAGTGGTAGAACTAGAGTGCTTAGCATCTGCCAGGCCCTCAGTTCAATTCCCAGGACACACAAATAGAAAAATCCGGTCATCAGATGAGAAAAAATGGCTGAGCACTCCCTTATCACCCTCTACGGTCCACACGGTGAGGGAAGAGAGGGTATCAGAGAAGGGAAAGAAGCCTCAAAGATCTTCCACAACTCAAACCTTTTTGTGTGATCTGCTGCCAGATAACCCAAGAACTTGGACCCTAATCACTTGCTAGTACAACTGTTATAAGAAATAATGGAGTTGCTGAGGATAGGTTTCACAGCAGAAGTCCCTGAGCTCAGAGAAGCTTCCTACCTCCAAAGGAATTTGAGGAGCCTGCAATGCTCAGTATATACACTGCACTCAGTCTGAGGCCAGGCACGGTCTGATGCTTATACCTGTCTCTTATGTCGTTTCTTTAAATCTTAGATGTTCTAAGAAATGATTCTTATGTGCTTTTTCAAAAATATAGTGATGCCTATAGGGGTCTGGATACACTGAGTGTTTGCAAATGCTAAAAGTACACAGTGATGGATGCCGGCAAAAGCAAACAGTAGCCAAACAAAGCTCAAACCGTGGGTTCAATAGGGTTTGGGTCATCACTGCCTTTAATAGCCACAAAATCACTGGGATGTGTTTGTACCAAATGGTAAACACAGAGTAAGCAGTTCCTAGCATGGGAACAGACAAGGGATGACATGATTCTTAATCTATGAAAGTGCAGTAGTAAGCATCGAAGTCAGGGAGATGAGAGTGTGTGAAAACAGCAAATCCCATGAGAGCTAAATGGAAGGCACCCTGCATCCTCCTGCTACCCACAACATCATTATCCATGTCAGGCAGTGCAGACCTCTGTCACTTGAGCCATACTCACAAGCCCAGTAAGCTGTGCTTTCAAAACTGTTTTTATTACATTTCATTTATTGATATGGGGAGAGGAACATGGATGTGCCAGAATGTGAATGTGAAGGTCAGTATAAATTGCAGGAGCAAATTCTCTCCTTCCACAGTGTCCCAAGGATCACACTCTGGACATCAGGTATGGCTGACAAGTACCTTTACACATTGAGCCCCAAGCTGTACATCAGGCAGAGCTCACAGCCTTCCTGCCTGCCTAGAGGACACCTTGGCAAGAATTTGTATCATGTTATCTATTAAAGCACATAAATACTTGTAAGTTATCTCTACAACAATAGGTGCATGCCAAGCATAACTCATTGAGAAGTAGACAAGCTCAAGGAAGGTACCCTGTCCAAATCCAGAGGACTCTCCTAGGTGGAATGAGGACATTCTAGGGTATCATCGCCTGTAAAACATACAGGAACCTCTGAGACAGAAGCAATCTTTTCTTACAGACTGGGACTTACCACCAAGAATAAAGAATTCCTCACAGCAAAACACACAGCTGGAAGGTGGAACTAAGAAAGAAATCTGAGGTAAAGACCAAGAAAAGACATAAAGGAGCATCGAGAGGCATGCTGAGAGAGCTCTAGTACCTGCCAGTATGGAGACTCCACACTTCAGTGACTCCTCTGGCTTTTCACAGTGCCTCCCTTTGACCCAGCAGAAAATAAGCATCCCTTGGAGATGGTGTGCATATGCTACTATTTTTACTTATTTCTTTATTTAGAGCCAGTCTCACTACATAGCCCTTGCTGGCCTGGGACTTCTGCTATTTTTAAAGTATTTGTGGCAGGACTATAGGTAGAAAGTAATGTGAAAACTTACAAGAAAGGAGATTTTAAAAGCATTTGTGAGATGATGGGAAGGCACCATCAGTGCACGTGATGCTTGACCTGACATCCCAACATGACCAGAACAGTCTAACCCATCTGGCTTCCTAGGGCTTCCATGGCCTCACCTGTCATGTCAGGCTGGACATTCCCTGCTCTCACTAATGTAAGTACTGAGACAGAACAGAATGCCCTCGTGCCAGAGGAAACTTAGACATGCTACTAGAAGTTCTAGGCAGGCTGAATGTTATAGCCCTAGTGGATACATAGCCTCAAATGTCATACTACAGACCTACTCAACACTTGCTCTAATAGCCTAATTCAACAATTACTCCCTCTGAAATGCATCAAAACATAATTAGGAGGTTGCAACACTCACTGTGGGGAAGAAAAGTCATTCACAGTCATACCTAGCTGTGAATTCTGTGAACTCTAATAGTGATCAGCATGGCAAGCTATTTCTGTGGGTATAAGAGTGGAAGGTATGCTACTGGGGTAAAATCCTCTCCCTTATTAAATCTAAAACCCACTGCACAAGAGGGAAACACATATGTGGTACTGCAAGTCTGACCAATAACACATGCTTTTGGAGCTCATGGGTCCAGAAATGATCCTACTACTATTATTGAGCTAAATGGTCCTACTATTAAACTGTTCCCTAAGTCATCTCCCTCCACCCACAGATTAGTGCAGCTCCCAGACTTCATCAGCGAAGTTTGGTGATGCTGTCAATAGTGGTTAACCCAGAAACTTAGGACTGGCCAAAGTGAAAAGAATGTCAGTGGAGAACTCAGCCACAAATGGTGCATCTCAATCACACCTCTATGACCACCTCTTTGACCATCGTGAAAAGAGGGGGCAGAAAGAGTGTAAGAGCCAGGGACTGGGGAGGACCAGAATGAAAAACTGTCTTCTGGATATGATAAGACCACTATACTCATTAATTCACACCATCAGTGGTTGCCTGCATAAGACCTGCATAAGATCAAGCCAGTCAACATTTTAGCATGAAATAAGAATGGGTTCTGTGAGTTCCCACCCATAGCTGGGTAGCTATGGATATCTAATGGTTTTATTCTATTCCACAAATAGTTTTATTTATTTATCATTCTCAATGGATAGTCTTACGCACGCACACACACACACACACACACACACACTTTAAAAAATGGGATATGGCCAGGCAGTCGTGGCGCACGCCTTTAATCCCAGCACTTGGGAGGCAGAGGCAGGTGGATTTCTGAGTTCGAGGCCAGCCTGGTCTACAGAGTGAGTTCCAGGATAGCCAGGGCTACACAGAGAAACCCTGTCTCAAAAAACCAAAATAAATAAATAAATAAATAAAAATGGGATATGGCTTTATTTAAAGAGGACCGAAGCTGAGGGGGGTAGCATAGAGAAGTTGGGTGGATTAGTAAGAAGAAACGGGAAGGAGTTGGGATGAATCTGATCAAAATATATCCTATGAAATTATAAAATATTTCATAAAAATATGTATATAAAATAAAATATATATGTATATAAAAAGATGTATATAATAAAATATGTATATAAAATATAGAACATATATGTATATATACATATAATGTATATACATGTACATGTACATATAAACATTTTTATGAAATATTTTATTATATATATGTATATATAAACACACACACACAAGAGGCAGAGTGAGTGTTTCCTAAGAGTAAAACTAGAAACTGTGGGCTGGTCTTGGCTCCTAGCTAAAAGCTAGGAGTTAAAACCAAAATCATTTTTGATGTTAGCGTCTTTTTTTTTTTTTAACTGCTTTCTTAGTTTCTGAGTATTCACTGGCAAAGCCCACGGTATCAATCACACTCAAAACAACAAAGCAGGAAACAGGAACCAGCACGAGGCTTCACGCCTGCCACAGAGAACTAACTTCTGTAGTTTGATATCGTGCTCTGTACACGGGACAAAACTGTTTGTTTCTGCTTTGTAATGTGCACTGCTGTGTTCTATTGCTGAACAATCACTTTAAGGAAATATTACTATAAAAATAAATATATTTCTCTTCTCATTCAAAGTGAAGGAAAATAGGCAGGGCGCTCCAAGCACACCCACAAGCCTTTCCCTAGAACACTTTACATTTGTTCCTAAGTCTGTAAGAATGTTTTGCTGATGGTATCTAAGTCTTAGTTTATCTACAATCAACCTGATTCAAGTACAGAGGAAAAAAATACTTGTTTTGTTCCACTTTAAATAAAACCAAGATTTATTTGTTTTGGTTTGGATTTTGTGTATGTTGGGGGAGGGTTGTCTTTATTTTTCTTTCAACTAAAGGGAACACACTATTTAGTATTATTTTCTCTTGGCAGCCAAAGACATTATTAATCTCTGAACTGGATTTTTATTAAGGAAAAAAAAACCAAAGTATAATTCTCTCATTTTTGACAGGATCTACTCCTTACTCATTCCTAGCAGAGGATGACCTTGACCCTCCCACTTCCACTTCAGAGCCCTGGCATTACTGGTATGTGCTACCAATGTCCTTGGTTTTATGTGATGCTGGGGACTGAAGCTAGGGGTTCATGCATGGTGCAAGTACTCTAAAAATTGAGCGAGAGACCCAACTCCATATAAATTATTTTTCAGCAATGACCACACCTCACTTCTAACAAAGATGCCGCTACAGTCCAGGATCTACCCACCTCCATCAAACAACTGACACATTTTTAGCTTGTGTTTTATACACTAAACTACAGAAGCATAGATACTGATCCTACTGTAAAGCCAAGGCATGCCCTTGTCATGCCAGCCCATTTCATTTCCTGTAGTCTCCTGGAATAAGACAAGGATCATGGCAGTACTCTGGTCTCAAACTTGGAAACTATAGAGCTTAGGGTATAGAGAGAGCAAATGAGCAAGAAGTTGCAGAGCTGAGCCGTAGAAAGTACCCTCCGGGGGTCTTCAGGGGGTTCCACTGGAGACCAAGTCTTAAGGAGGAAAGAGAGGAGCAGGAGTCACAGAGATGCTGAGTTGATCTCAAAAACAGTTCTAGTTCTCATCATCCAGGAGAGATAAGCCCAACAGTTTAGAGGCCAACAGGTGGACTGGTAGATATTATCTCAGTCATTGGGAAAAGTAAGCCCAAGTAACTGCTGCTTGGATCCCACCTAGGCAAAACGCAAAGGAGGCCTCCAGAGAACCAAACAGTATGTTAACTGATCCTAAAACCACTGGGGAGTCTACAACCCTACCACCCTGAACGCACCCAGTCTCTTCTAAAACCACTCAGGAACCTGTCTATACAGGAGCATAAATGGCCACAATTCAGTAAGGCATGGTGCAACATGGGAGCCTCTAACAAAAAGATGGCAAGCAGGTAAAGAAGCAGGAAACTGCACACACTACAGAGAGTAAGAATCACATGAGAGAAAAAAACAGAAATGTCACAGACGATAAAAATGAACTGGCAGGGGTGTCAGGCTGCTGACGTGTCGGAAATGTGAGAACGTACAGACATGCATAGAATGGATTTTTAAAAATGCTTAGGAAATGGATGAATCTGGAGAATATCATCCTGAGTGAGGTAATCCAATCACAACAGAGCACACATGGTATGCACTCACTGATAAGTGGATATTAGCCCAGAAGATCAGAATACACAAAGTACAATCCACAAACCACAAGAAACTCAAGAAGAAGGAAGATCAAAGTGTGGATACTTCATTCCTTCTTAAAAGGGGGAATAAAATATCCATGGAAGGAGTTGCAGAGACAAACTATGGAGCAGAGACTGAAGGAAGGACAATCCAGACACTGCTCCACCTGGGAATCCTTCCCATATTCAATCATCAAATCCAGACACTATTTTGGACGCCAGCAAGTGCTGGCTGATAGGAGCCTGATATAGCTGTCTCCTGAGAGGCTCTGACAGTACCTGACTAATACAGAAGCAGAAGCTCACAGCCATCCATTGCACTGAGCACAGTGAAGGAGCTAGAGAAAAGACCCAAGGAGCTGAAGGGTTTGCAGCTCCTTAGGACAAACAACAATGTGAACTAACTAGTACTCTCAGAGCTCCCAGGGACTAAACCATCAACCAAAGAGTACACATGGTGGGACTAATGGCTCCAGCAGCATATGTATAGTGGAGGATGGCCAAGTCGGTCATCAGTGGGAGGAGAGGCCCTTGGCCCTGTGAAAGTTCTATCCCCAGTGTAGGGGAATGCCAGGGCCAGAAAGTGGGAGAGGGTGGGGAGGGGGAAGGAAACAGGTTTTTTTTTTGTTTTTATTTTTGTTTTTTATTTTATCTTTTTTATTTTTTTTCGGAGGGGAAACAGGGAAAGGAGATATCATATGATATGTAAATAAAGAAAATATCTAACAATAAATAAATAAAAATGCTTATAAGGATGTGAACTGTATAGATTTAAAATCTATAAAGATAGACGAGATTAACTGATTATAAAAACAGAGAGAGAAAGAGAGAGAGAGAGAGAGAGCACTCCTGAACCTGAAGAAGCAATATGAGTGCTCATATGAAATAGTCAAAAAGAGCAAGAACAGTAAGCCGATGCAGTTGTAAACAGAAACCAGGCTGGGGCTAAAGACACAATTTTCAAAATTTCCACAATAATGAAAAACTACAACCACAAATTCAATATGTTCAATGAATCCCAAAGCTGGGGGTTGGGAGTTAGGGGGAAGCTAGACCCAGGCTCACAAAACTTCTGAAAAATTAACAACTAAATTGTAAACACACAAGTAAATAATGATGTTCAAGGTGGTAGAGATAAAAACAATGACCAAACCTCATAAGAAACAATGAAGCAAAGAGACTGAAAAAATTAATGAAAAAAATTATTATGAGTCCTATAATTTTCCACATTAAAAATATATTTTCAAAATGAGAGATAAAGACATTTCTAAACTTATAGAAAAAATGGGCACAACTTATTAAGGGCAAACCAGCAAGATGAACAATTGAAGTTAGTCCTTTTCAGCAGAATTAAACAGTCGGCCAGAATCTGCAAGGGTGCCAGAGAACAGAGGATGCCAGACTGGAGACGGTGCCATCTACCTAGTTTCCCTGACAATGGCTGCTGATCAACACCATGAGAAGCAGATCCAAACCCAGTTGTCTTTCATCATCACTGTTTGAGGTAAGTGAGACTCTGTGAAGTATCTATTTCCTGGTGATCCCTAGAGATGCTGAGTTGTAAAACTGGCTTGGCAAGAGCCAGTTTCTTCAAACAGGCTATTGCACACTGCCTTTGGCACTATATTCTTTCTAGTTTGGGAACTCATTTTGTGTCTATGACAAGGTGAAATGAACTACTTTTAATTTCCCAGCTGATGGTAAGGACACAATAAAGATGGAGCCCGCTGTATCACATGGTACTATGAAGTCTGTCAAGTGTCTGGGATTGATTGTTGAAAACATATGACAACATGCGCAAATATTTGTATTTCTTTTGTATCTACACAATGTGCCTTAGAAACTGCAAATATCCATCTGGCAAGTGAACAATAAGGTTGTAAGAAAGTTCTCTCCAGGGACCAGAATGTCCTTTTAAAGAAAACGATGCTACAACTGAGTTCCAGATGGCTTAGTTCTGCGTACCTGAACAGAAGACCCTCCACTCCCTATACTCTCTAGCAAGCTTATGCAAGCCACAAAGCAAAGAGGTTTAACTTCATGAAACCCAATTATCCAGCACAAACATCAAGGCCAATGACAGACATCCACCACACAGTAACGGTTAGTTTTAAGATACTGACTAGGGGAGATTGGCAGTGCCCTAAATGATTACCATGACTTCCATCCTCAGATCAAGGAACTGTGTGCAAGGGCTTTGATGACAGACAGGGCATTTACATGTTCCAGACTGGATTCTCTTTGTAGATGTACCCAGCCTTCTCATTCCACACAAGAGCAAATTAGCACTAGCTAATCCAAGGTTCTGAGTCTAGCACTCCTGAGACCCCCATAGAACATCTATTTTATGGGGCAATGGAGCACTATGATAAGCTATCAACAAGTCTCAAAGTCCTCTAAAACTGGCTATCAAAAAGATACCTGTGAAAATCTCCATGTCTCATTTGTTGGGAAACTCAACAAATACTACCGCTACATAGGCCCATGTCCCAGAATGAACTGGCTTTTGCAGATACACAGTGCCTGCACCAAGGAGCAAAAGCCCCTGTACCACTAGCTAAATTCTCAAGGTCTCATACACACACACACACACACACACACACACACCTGGTCACAACACTTAGAACCTCCTACCAATTCAAAACTTTCCTGTGACAAAAGTGACCAGTCAGTAGGAGGGAACATTTTGGATTGAGGGTGTGGCTCAGTAGTAAAAGTGCTTATGTGGCATGCCCCAGAAATGGAGCTTTAAATAGGAAATGCCCCAAAACATTGGATTACTTCTACTGGTTATTAGAGGAATACACGCTAGGAGCAAACCTGAATGTACTTTTTAAAAAGGAAAGAAAGCAAGAATTTAAAATGACTGTATGTATGAAAGATGGCTTTCCTCATGAAAATAAAAACACCAGATATGTTAAACAGCAGACTTCTTTCATTTGCTAGCCATTTAGGGAAAATAGCAACTGGCTGGCTCCCTTCAGCGGCTGCACTTTGTTTTACATGGAGTAATACCGTTTGGCTTTAATTGACGCATACATACTAGTTCTGACTTTTGTGAGCATATGGAAACTTCACCTTTCCAATTCGAGTTGGAGAATCCAAGACTTAATTTAGAAGCATGTATTATTGAAAAGTTTTAAGAAAAGAGAAAAATGACATCATAAAAATATGTTCATACAGGCAGTGGTGGCGCACGCCTTTAATCCAAGCACTTGGGAGGCAGAGACAGGCAGATTTCTGAGTTCGAGGCCAACCTGGTCTACAGACTGAGAACAGGAATGTTCATAGCAGAGAAACTAAACTAGCTTTAAAATTTAATTTATAGGGCAACCAGAAAAATTAACTCAAGCGATACCTACTTGTGTCTTTACTAGCAAGAGTATTTACATTTTGGAGTTTGAAATATTTGTAGTTGCTAAGAATTTGCTGAGCAATAATAATAATTATGAATGAAATAAAGCTCATTATGCTTTCTGACTTTGCTTTTTTTTTAAAAAAAAAAAAGACGAAAAATACGGAAACCTACATAAAGTCAATGTCTTTGACTTTCCCTTCCAATATTGCCTAAAGAATAAGCTGGGCTATATACAAAGCAAAAATTTACATTTCTGTTAATGATTCAAGAAAGAACAAAAAACAGAGGATTTAAAGCTTGTGCAGTTTTTGGGTTTTGATTTGACATTTTCAAAATCCTGCAAATCCATTATTAGTATCTTTGAAAACGTAAAGAGTAACCTCAGCCAAAGCTTTTCTTGTTCCTTAGTATCAATAATCAGGTTGCAGATTTGAAACAGTGCACATGGTCTTACAAGAAATTAATGAGAGAAAAAAATAATGATTGTCTTATTTTTTTTTAACTACATGAATTGTTTTAATTATTTTTTGCAGTGTTAGGAATGGAACCCAAAACCTCTTATGTATTTGTTAGCAAAACCTCTTATGTATTTGTTAACCTCTGTAATTGAGCTACAACACAGAACCCTCACTGATTTCTTAGCTGTGGTCTATACACAAAGTCAACAGATCTTGAAACCTCCTCACTAGGGGAAAATGAACCCCAAAAGCTCACTTTGAGAATGAAGGTTGAATTCCTCCTGCTGTTCATGCTGCAAACTACTGAAAATAAGTGCCTCTGGCTTAGAATTTGTTAATAGAATTTAATAAAAATAAAGTAAAAAATAAAAAGTTTTCTGATTAAAATTTGTAACGTACTTCATCTATGCAATCCTATGCATCTATTATCAAATGTTCCTCTATTCTTTTCTAACCATGCAAATCTGTACACAACTGCAAAGTAAGTCAATGTTACTCAATATAGACATGTAATGAAGGATTACGTGATACCACATGTGTAGGTACACCAATCAACAATGAATTCAAATGCCAGGCATAGTAGCATATACTTATAATCCCCACACTGGGACCATATAGCGTCACTCCTAGTTAGTGTCTGTCTGCTTGACACAGCCCAAAGTTATCTCAGAATTTGTTATTGTGAGGACTGTCTGGATAATACTGGCCCATGGGCACATCTGTATTTTCCTGACTTCTAATTGATGCAGGAGGAGGACCCCACACTGCAGGCAGAAACTGCCCCTAGGCAGTAGTGGGCCAGATAAACCCTTTCCTCCCCTGTCTTTGGTCAGTGTGTTTTTACCACTGCAGGAGGTAAACTACAAGAAGACCCTTCAGTGTTTCAAAGATTATTTTAAGTTTTTGTTTTTTTATATATATAGAAAACAAAAAGTATAAGCTTGAGCATAACCAAGTTTTCATATTTACACATCCAAAATATACTTAATGACGATGTTGGAAACTTGTATGCCTTATATCTATACATTTATACCACTTACACATAAGGCAAAAGAAAGATCGTCAGGTTTTAAAAACCCAGAACTATAGGTGTGGCTTGGTGGATGAGTGCTTACTCAGCATGCACAAGGCTCTGAATGTGATTAACTAATACCTTCCAAAATTCATAATTTTTTTAAGGAAAGAAATGAAAAAAAATCAGTTTTTTAAAGAAAAAAACAAAATGTAACAAAATGACCTTAAAGAAACAGTGTTCACTCTCCCTGGAGACACAGCCAGACAGGCATAAGTCAATAACTTGTATGTCTTGGAGGTAGACTTGATTTGGGGGCTAGGGAAAGGTCCTGGGGTAAAGAAGATATTTCAAAAAGGAGACACTGACTATTAAGGAGAGGAAGCTTCGCCTGGGCTAAACAAGCAAGTACCAAGATTTCAGGGTTAGGGAGATGGCTCAGCACTAGGCATGTAGGCCTGACAACCAAGGTTGGATCCAGGGAACCCACACAGAAGGACAGAGGGCTGCAATCCCAGAACTCCTATGGTGAGAGTCAAAAACAGATGATTAGATTGAGAAGCTTGCCGGATGCAAGACAGTGCAGAAACAAGCTCTATCTCAGCAAGGCAGAAGAGGACTAACTTCTTAAAGTTGTCCTCTGACATGCACGTATGCCTCCACATGTGCCGTACTACGTGTACACACACACACACATGCACACACAAACATACCCATAGGGACACACACATACAAGCACAAACAGGCACATATACACATAGGCACATACATGCACACACAATAACACAATACACACATATGCATGTACACACACTCACACAAATTTGTCTGGGAGGAGATATGGCCACCATTATGACACTTAGCCAATAGTGAGGTAATAACAGTCTTGTAAACAGAAACTTCATAGTCCTTAAAAATGACAATTCTAGCTTGGTGTTGTCATACACCCCTTTAATCTTAGCCCTGGGAAGTCAGAGGCAGGCAGATCACTGAATTTGAGGTCAGCCTGGTCTACAGAGCAACTTCCAGAACAGCAAGAGTTATACAAAGAAATCTTATCTCATTGAAAAAAAAAAACACATTTCTTTAGAATATTTTATGATACAATAAATATAATCATAGTGAACTGACAGGGATACAAAGCTACAAGAATGCACACCAACCAAGGGTGGAGTCAGTGGCAGGGGATGATCCCATAGAATAATCAGGCAATATGATTCAGATTGTGGGATTCTAAATCTTCAGCTGGGAACTGCGGCCAAAACATGTCCCATCAATTATAACTTGCATTTATTTCAGTAACACATTAAAATTCTAACCTGGATGTATAACTGTGGAAGACTATGTGGATTTTTTGTGAGCCATGTTCCCTCCTGCCCCTGGTAACCAAAGGATCAGAGTGCCAAGATCGTACTACTGTGGTCTACCACACAATTAAGGTTATGAGTCCAGCTTCTAGAGAAGACAGAGTTTAAGTTTCATACACAAACGACAATGAAAATGATCACCTTAGCAGCAAAGCAAACAAACATCTGGTTTACCTCCCACCACATGCGAACCACAAAGCTCTTCCTCCTATGAGCTTTGCTTCTCTCCCCCTTGCCTTCTCTCACACACTCTTTAACCTTTGTACAGTGCATTACCTGTTCACAGCTGAACACACTTTGTTCATTCGTTCTGTTAATTTTGACACTTGTTTCTCTCTCTCTCCTCTCTCTTTCTCTCTCTCCTCTCTCTCTCTCTCTCTCTCTCTCTCTCTCTCTCTTTCCTCTCTCTCTCTCTCTCTCTCTCTCTCTCTCTCTCCTCTCTCTCTCTCTCTCTCTCTCTCTCTCTCTCTCTCTCTCTCTCTCTCTCTCTCTCTCTCTCTCTCTCTTACACGCACAGCTAGGCCAGAGAAGAAGTCCCAGGAGATTCCATCAGACTAAAATGCTCCTCCACAGCCCAGGAGAGGAGCAACTGAAAAGACACCATCAAGAATGGGTAGGTATGATCAACTCCCACTTAACAAAGGGTTAATATTTAGAATGCTTAAGAAGCTTGAAGAATTTAACAAAATATAAAAAATGCTTGATGTCATTAGCCATCTAGCAAATGCATCAAACCACAAAGTGATGCCAGCTCATTCCAGTCAAAATGGCTATTCTCAAAATAAATACATAAGAAAAAATTTATTTTAATTCATAAAATTATCATAAATTATTTATTTATAATAATAATTTTATGTTCACTATAAATAATATCTATAATAAATGTTATGTATATTAAACTGATAATACGAAATACGAAGAGATGGCTCAGCAGTTAAGAACACTGGCTGCTCTTCCAGAGGTCCTGAGTTCAGTTCCCAGCAACCACAAGGTGGCTCAGTACCACCTATAAGTGGATCTGATGCTCTCTTCTGGCACACAGATGTACAGATAGAACATCCATATACATAAAATAAGAAATAAAATAAAATAAATGCTGGGGAGGAGGTGAGAAAGATCTCTTAGAACTGCTGTTAAGAATGTAATAAATGTAGTCACATAAAGAATAGTGTGGATTATCCCCTCCCACCATCCCCTCCACCAAGAAAATAACACTCAAAATGGATCTGTCATATGATCCCATAATTCCACTTTTGGGCATAGGTCCAAAAGAAATAAAATCTCATATCAAATGAACCCCTATGTCCCCATGTTCACCTCCAGTACTATTCACAAATGCCAAAATACAGAATTAATATCTGTCTGTGAGCAGATGAAAAGGTAAGGAAAGAACATAGACAGACAGTGAAATTTCACTCAGGCGTAAAGAATGGAAGCCTGTTACCTACAGCACAGCACACAGAACTGGGTGACATTAGGCTCAATGAAATAAGCTAGACACAAAGCAACAGGCCACACCCATTCTCTCTCCTGTGTGGAGACTAAAAGAAAGATGAAGAGTAGATTGCTAGAGATTAGAACGGGTGGCCAGGATGTGTACATGCATGAACCCCTTTAATACCACTATTAATACATGTTGGTAAATGAATTTTAAAAGGCAAAATAGTATAGGTGCTGGCAACAGATGGAAATTCCTTTGCATCTTCTTTACATACATAACGATATTGTAGTAGTAACACTAATGAGCGGTTTCTAAGCTCTTACAGTGTGTGAAGGATAGTCACACGTATCGCCTCATTTGATTCACTTATTTTAAAACATTAAGATTCATTTTTATTTATGAGTATGTATACGTCTGTGGGTACTTGCCTGCCAGTTACCCTGGCAGACCAGACATGTGAGTCCCTGGAGCTGGAGTTACAGCCACCAGAGGACCACTTGACATGAGTACATAAGTGCTAGGAACCAAATGTCCATCCTGTGATCTGGAGAGTAGCAATTGCTTTTAATGCCTGAGCCATCTTCCCTGGGCCCTATTTTCTATTTTTTCATGAGAGTTATATTATACCAATCTAACTCAAAGAGAAAAGGAAGATCAGAAAGTAGACTCCCTGACCCAAGTTCACACAACTGATGACAGAAAGCTTGAGCCTCACAGTCCCCTCCAATCTGGCACCTTTCTGTGGAAATAAGGCCCCTACTAGGCATTCCTCCTGTTTTGAGACTCGAATCTACCATATTGTAGTTCAAATGTTAAAATTCATGTTGCTAAACCAACTTGTTTCCACACACAAGCTTTCAAAAAATATAATATATGCAGAGCATAGAAAACATTACTCAAATTAATTCAGCTTCTGTTGATCTTAATTTCCATAAGGAAAACAAAACATTTCCATATCAAAAATGTTCTGATGAATTCATTCTTGAATTTAACAATATGCAAACTAAGTTAACATATTTCCCACTCATTACTATACAGAACAAATAGTGGGAGGGATGGTACACATCTGTAATCTCTACTCTCAGAGGATGAGCCAGGGAGGAGGCACGGAGGAGGCAGGGAAAGTTCAAGGAATGTATAGAGGTTTTGAAGCCAGCCTGGGCTACACGGACCTGCAATTGGGGAACCAAAGTAAGGCAAAGCACTAACTTACAAACGTTCTTCTCTAAGAACGTCTGGGTCTCTCTGCTGCACCTACTCACCTCTGGTTCTGCAGGAAGGAAGAAGTAAAGTTGCATTCCAATGAAAGTTGGTTGACCCCTACCAAGACCCAAAGCCCTGCCGCAGAGCAAACTCATTTGCATATGAGCGCAAGCTCCAAAGTCAGCACTTCCTGCTTTCAGAGGGAAAGGCTTGCTAAACCAAGTGGTGGAAAAACTCATTTGCCCTCCTTTCTTACGGCTTCATGGTTTTCCTCTTTGTTTTTAGGTCAGTGTCTTTCTGACCTGTGCTAACCAAGCAGAGCACCTTCAGTTCCTGTGCAACAAGAGAGAGAGAACACAGAGGCCTTACCGTTTGTTCAGAAGTCAACAGGCAGACAAAAAGAAAAAGAAAAAGAAAGAAAGAAACCCCAAGGAAAGAGAGAATCTGTACTTTGTTTTATTTAAATGTGGTTTGTTGGTTTTTTTGTTGTGTCATGTTTTGTTCTGAGAGAGCGAGGTGTTTCCTGTGTAGCACTGGCTGATCTGGAATTTACTATACAAACTAGTTGGCCTCAAACTCACAGAGATTCATCTGCCTCTGTTTTTGAGTATGCTGGCATTAAAAATATACACCACAGCACGCGCCTTTAATCCCAGCACTTGGGAGGCAGAGGCAGGTGGGCTTCTGAGTTCGAGGCTAGCCTGGTCTACAGAGTGAGTTCTGGGACAGCCAGGACTATACAGAGAAACCCTGACTCAAAAAAAACCAAAAAAGTATACACCCCTCCAACTTGCTCCAAATGTCATTTTCAACAACAATAAAAAAAGGTCATGAAGTCTGGAATTGTGGACTACTGTTGTAATTCCCACAATTCCAGAGGTCGAGAAGCCTAGGTTCACTATTAGGCTGGGCTACATAATAAAACCCTGTCTCCCTGTGAAAAGGAAGGAAAAGAAAACAATAAGACACGAAAATAAACAGAAAGATATAACTCATATAGGAAACACAGCCCATGGGCAAGCACAGGACTGAATTTACTAGGCCAAACAATTATATTAAAGAACGAAAACTAAAGAGCTAACAAGAAGTACGATGATCACATCTTCAGAAATAGAGTATATCACTGAAGAAAAACATATAGAGAGAAAGACACCAAGTGGAAGTTCTGGAGTTGAAAAGCACTGAAATGAAAGACTGGGGCACTTGCAGAAGATTCCCAGTGGGGAAGAGCCATTAGCTGAGGCTGCAGAAAGAGAGAGAGAGAGAGTCATGCACGAAACCCTGGAAATATATGCAATACCATCATGTATACAGATGTATGAACAAATAGTGTTCTAGGAGAAACATAGATCTCAATAACTGTAAATATGATGAAATTGTCACAGAAGCTCAGTGGACAACTTAAGACAAAGTAACAAATTAAACATCTAAATCAATGTACATCACAGCCCAATGGGACAAAGCCTCAGCCGCAGCCTCAGCCTCTCAGCCTCTCAGCCTCTCAGCCTCAGCCTCAGCCTCAGCCTCTCAGCCTCAGCCTCAGCCACAGCCTCTCAGCCTCTCAGCCTCTCAGCCTCAGCTTCAGCCTCTCAGCCTCTCTCAGCCTCTCTCAGCCTCAGTCTCAGCCTCAGCCTCTCAGCCTCTCTCAGCCTCAGCCTCAGCCTCTCAGCCTCAGCCTTAGCCTCAGCCTCTCACCCTCAGCCTCTCACCCTCAGCCTCTCAGCCTCAGCCTCAGCTTCAGCCTCTCAGCCTCTCTCAGCCTCTCTCAGCCTCTCTCAGCCTCTCAGCCTCAGCCTCAGCCTCAGCCTCAGCGCTTCAGTCTTTTACTAACAGAATTTTAAAGAAACATGAGTTCTCTGTCTTTCGGTGCAAGGGGAACCAATAAGCTTAACAACAGATTTCTGGTCAGAAATAATGGAAGACAATTGGGAACTGAGTGACATTTTCAAAGTACCGAAAGAAAAACTATCAGACACTAAGTCTACATCCAGATACAACTATTGACAGGAAAAATGAGAATTTGCTGCTCATAGACCTTTGTTTCAAGCAGTAGGGAAGGGAGGCCTCTGAACAAAATGAAAGCCAACAGGACAGGAACTTGAGCATAAAGAGCTACTAACCACCAGGAACTGTTTGCTACATAAACAGAAGACTAGAAGGGTAACTCTTAACAACAGCGTGAAGCAATACTTAGAAGGCTATGCTAACAGACTTGGAGATGTGAAGATGTGGTGTGTATCATAGCACAGGCCAATGGAGAGCTGGTACGAGGAGCTTCCAGGATCAAAGCCTTCAACAGAGCTGCAACCCAAGCCACATTAATCTGAACTGAAATTAAGACGTCAGTTATTCTCATTGTCATCACTAAGAAAATGACTGAAAAGATAGAAAAAAAAGGAAAACAAGGGGTTAAAATGGTATTCTAGGAAACACATGTTTAGCAAAATAAGGCAAGAAAAGAGAAACAGAAGAACAGAAATATACGCCATAATGAATGCAAGATGGCACACTTAAGTCCCACCTTCTTGGCACGCACAGTCAGTGTAAATGGGTCGAACTCTGATAAAGAACAAGAACAGGTTATTTAAAAACATCAAACATGTTCAATGTGAAAGACAGATGACATTCAAAAACAAGTAAGTTGAAGGCAAACGACTGAAAAACATGTATCCAGAAAGTTATCTAGACTGGCTATTTGAAAGTGAACATGGAGAGTGGAGGCAAAGGAGACTCTGTAATGGTAAAGGGGCCACTCTATTAGGAGGTCACAGTAATTACACACCAGACACATCAAATAGACTCCAAAACACCAGAAACAAATGACAAAGCCAACCGGGCAGGAATTCAACAGTAGCTGAAGTTTTCATGCCTCCACTTACAACAAAAATTCATCATCGTTATCATCATCATCATCATCATCATCATCATCAACATCAACATCATCATTCTATCATCATCACCATCAGCATCAGCATCTGGCAAGAACTTAAACAGAATGAACAAAATTATAAACCAATAGGTGTGATACAGTCGTAGAATACTCTGCCCAACAGCAGTAAACTCACATGTTTCTCAAGTGCACATGCAGCATACTGCAGCCCCCAAGACATGATGAGCAGTAAAGCAGCCTTAAAAAGCATAAAAGGCAAATTCCACACCATGTGGGATTTATTGGAATAAATTTATAAATGATGGCAACAGCAATAGCAACTTTGAGGAAAGCATAAATATATGGGCATTGTTAAATAACCAGTGAATCAAAGAGAAACCATCAAAATAAATTTGGATACTGTGAGATGAATGCAAAATGCAGCACACCAAACCTGACAGGAAGCAGCCGAAAAAGCAGTGCCTAAAGAACTTAATATCCTGTGCTTAATATCCTTTGTATTATTGTATCCAATCTTAAGCAGTTCCTTGTAATTAAAAAGTAGTTGAATATAATTTAATAATGAGACAACATCCCCCCAAAATAAATGCACCATACCATCTGGTTTTGCTGCTTTAAAAATGGGTCACTTGAGCACTTAAACATTTAATTGTATTAAAGATTATTTTCCAAAGATAGATTAGTAAGAGAATTGTTTAGCCAAAAGGTAGACTTTTGGGGATATGGTGGCATGTCTGTGATCCCAGTACTGAAAAGTTTGAAGCAGGAGGATTGTGAACTTGGAGCCAACTTCATCAACGTATCTAGACTCTGCCTCAGAGCACAAACCCCAAAAGCGGATCGCTCTATGGCTAGTTACAGCAAGCAACCTTGACAGCAAAGCTGAGACCACACACAGAGTTCTGATGATCATTTTAAAGGGGGTTGGAGCAGTGGGTACTACAACTCCAATCTGCCTGCAGAAGCAGGAACAGGAAAAGGGGAGCTGAAGCCAACTGTGTCCTTGGCCTTTCCAGTTTTGGTTTTTGTACCACAGGAGAGTGTGGTAAGATGGGCCTTTTCACAGAAGAAAAGAAAACTAGGAAATGTCTTCAGATCTGTCAATGGAAAGGAGAGTGGTTGGTCCCCAAGTTCTCGTGGCAATAGAGTAGTGCTACTAATGACGACACTTCTGCCTGTGTTCGTAAACCAATCAATGTCTAATAGAACTTTGCATTAATTATCCCTGAATTTACACTAGGTACAGCTAGAACTAGTACAGCATCAGCTGGAACTTAAAAATCAACCAAAATGGGAAATCCAGCAAAATTTAAAGTTTGGGGCCTGCAAGATGGTCCAGGGGTATAGGCACCTGAAGCTAAGACGAATGACCTGGACCCAAATGGTTAAATGGAAGAACTACCTCATTGAAGTTGTCGTCTGCTTTCCACACAAGAGCTGTGGCATACACACACACACACACACACACACACACACACACACACACCCTGCACCTGTGTTCATACTAATTTTTTTTTAAAATCTTAAATATAGGAAGGAATAAATACTGAGTATTCTATTATTAGTTTTTCAAATACAGACACACATATACATACGCACATTCACCATTCACACACACACACACACACACACACACACACACACAGCATCTTTTATGTGGCAGGTGTTTTCTACTATAGCAACCAAGCATCCAGCCACACACAAAACAAAGTTCTTGCTCCTGTGAGTTTACATTCTTACACTGAGAGAGGTTTGGGAACCAGCCAAGTGTACAAATCTGTAAAAGGGCAGGAAAATGGTATGTGCTATAAAGATAAATAAAACCCAGTAAGGCAGAGTTTGTATAAGAAAGGAAGGTCCCTCTGGGAATAAGACATTTGGATGTATGAAACTGAACTGAGAGTCAGGCAAGAGCTGGGGGAAGGTTCCAGTACAAATAGCCACACAGCACTCTGAAGTGGAGCTGGCCTTGGAATAGCATGCACAATAAAGAGGACATGGTGTGACATAGTGAGAAGTAAGGAATGAGGCACCAGGCAGTTGGATACAGAGTCCTGTAGACCAAACAAAGCTTAGGTCTTATTCCAGGGGCCTCTGGCCGTTTCCCATGAGTACTCAGATATGTTTTCTGTTTTCAGGCCTCACTCTGGCTGAAGGGTAGAGCGTGTTGGGCTCCAGGGTGCAGGTAAGAGTAGTGAGAACAGGTTAGAGGACAATGAGTGGCCTTATCACATTTAGGAACAAGACAACGGTAGTGGAGTCCAAGAAATCAGAATAGTAAAGGCTCCTTGGGCAAGACTAGAAGAAGCCAAAAGCACAGCTGGGTGATGAGACAGAGAGACAGGGAACCTCAGCATAAGTGGGTACAGCCCAAGCCCCTCCTGCCCTCCTCTCCTGCACCGCACAGAAAGTATACCTGGCTGTCTGCCAGGGTGCTCATGGACGTTCTTGCTGCCCCTTTAGTGTGCCCTAAAAATTAGGCAAACCCTCCAAAAATACACAGTTTGCTGGAGAACATGCATCTCAAGAATACCTACTGCTACACCATTTCGTGTGTCAGAACCTGGCTTGGATAATAAGTATTTGCAATTCCAAAGAAAACCACGTTGAGTTGACTGTTTTCGAGATTCTAGAACTGGATCTCAGGGTTCCTCCAAGAAGTACCCTGTAGGACCCCTCCAGTCTATATAAAAAAACAACTCTCACCTCACAGAGAGAGAGAGTTTATTCTGGAGCCAAATACGAGTGACCATGGCCAGGGAACATACATGTAAATCAATCAAAACTCCATGTTCCAACATGAAAGAAGTTTAATGATGTTTTCATAGTAAAAGAACAAAGACAGCCATAAATCAAGACACATCTTAATTATTATATATATTAGATAGCTGGGTTGTACCATATACAGAAAACCTATAGATGGTTTCTGATAGCTTTTTTTTTTTTTTGCCTTTGATTGTTAGAAACTAGGGGTCTGTCTATGCATTGCAAAGAATTTGTATCTGTTAGTCACAGGTTAGGTCCAACATAAAGAATAGTTTGGGGGAAGAATATTCCATGTTAAGCTGTCATTTGTCGTTGGACCAACCACATTCCAACCTCTCTACATTGCTGCAAGTCTCATCAATCAGCTGCTGCAGACACAGCTTCTTTCCAGGAATTCTTTGTCCTTCCTCTTTTGTTTCTCTTACTGTGACATCATCTTTAAGAAGCAGCCTACAGAATCCTTCCGTTTCTTCTCTCACTTGATTCTGGGATCTTTCACCCAGGCTCTAACCTTACAACCATTTTCCTACACCTGCATTGCCTCATGGAGGAATGGCACCTTGACATGGTCAACTCCTTTTCATTTTTGCTACCACACCTTTTCAAAACACACAAGTAGCTTTAAATAAGCCTGTTGCCTAATGAGACCTCCAAAATGTAACTGTCATGGGAACCAATACTCGAAACATAAAAATGCACTTCCCAGAACTGTCAGTGAAGCCAGAGAAACAGTTAGCTGAGCTAACAATGCTCTGAGGAAGCTCTCAGTACTTTCTAGAATGCAGCCAAGAGTTGAAGCAGACGGAACATCATTAACATTATTCAAAACCAAAATTATATTTGGGGTGAGGAAGGAGGATGCAGTGAAATGCAAACAAACACCTACCACCCACCCGCCTTCCCCATTACATATTCAGCAGACAGGCAGTCCACTGGGTCTGGTCCAGCAGCCCCTTTACTGTATCTGGCCATCTGGATCATCTGCACACGCCCTCTCTCATTCCAAAGCTGTGTGCAGTTTGGAGCATTCAGGGCTTTTGGGGACTCCTCCCTTACAAGGTCCCCTGCACTGCAGTTGCACATTGTTTGACAATTACAATAACTATAATGGGTTCTGTGTGTTTATGCTTGCCCAGAAAAATGCTGACTTTATCCATGCACAGTTAATCTACTTGATAAAAATGTTCAGAGAAGAGAATTTCTAGTAGGGTGGGGACACATCAACACAATCCAAAACATGCTGTGAGAAGATATGAAAGTTTTTCATCAAGTTTAAACTACTCATGCGTTCTGTAGAATACCCTCAAAATATCACTGAATGAACATACCATTTCTGAGTTTCTGGAACTCACAGGATGTGCCAGGGGGTGGGTTGAGCTAGCCTGAACTCACAGGTCCCTGTTTATGTCCAGAAAATAGCAGTGCCATGTATGTCTAAAGAACTATCCAATCATCTGCTGTTAATAATTCATTATTTGGTACAAAAAGGGAACACTGAATGATATGAAGAAAGAGAGAGAAAGGCAGATAGGCAGACAGAGAGACAGACAGATATACCAACAGAAAGAAAAAGAAAAGACCCAATGTTGAGATTTCTAAGTGTCAATTACAGTCTATGGTGATTGTGCTGTGCTGTGTAGCATCCCTCAATAACCGATGTCCATCTGGCACATCAGAATGTGTCCTTATTAGGAAACAAGGCCTCTGCTGATGTGAGCTTTAAAATGAGATCATAATGGATTAAGGTTGGCCCTAATCTAACGAGAAGATAACATAGACACAGGGATTCACACAGAAAAGAAACAGCCACGTGTGAGAGAGACTGAAACTATAGTGAGACATCCACAAGCCAAGGAACACCATTAGACAGGGAAGGCTTCTAGGAGCCTGCTGGGAGCATGGTCCTGCCAATCATAGCGTGTGGACCTGCAGCTTCCTGCAGAACTGAAACACAATTCCTGTTGCTCTAAGGCATCCCTAGGACTCACATGTGGCAGGAGATGGGAGGCCTGTATGCTAATCTCCCCTACCCAGACCATAGGCCTCACTACAGCTGAAGCTCTGCAGCACACCTTGCTGAGACACAACACAACAAAGATTGAAGCTGCAGATCCTAAGCGACATTACCCATGTGCCTAAGGGAGGAAAGCAAAGGAACAAAAGATTATAACACATAGGACTTGTTCTCTGAAGAACCTCACTGAGATGCTGCAGTGCCGTTACTTAGCAACCAGCCAGGGAAGCGCAGTACTAGAAGCAGACTGGACAGAAGCAGTCTTTTGATGGAGGATCACATCTGCCAAATATTCCTCTTCCCTTGAAGTTAAGAAAATATATACATGTTGTTGGCTGGCTAAACCAAGGCTTTCTGGGGTGGAACAAACACTTAAACTCTATTGTTAGCAATTTTAGTGTATATGTCCCCATTCACTAGTCCACAATGTACACTTACTTCAAAATGCCAAGCTATACGCCATCTTCATTCACTGAAAAATTAGTAAAAATATTTTAAATCATACATTATCTGCCAGGTGTGATGGCAAGATCTGTAAGGAGGTTGAAGCTGGGCAGCCTATGCTACACACTTCATAAGACTAGAAAGCCACAAATAAAAGGAAGTTTGTGTAGTAGGCAAGCGTTTCTTTTTCTTTTTTTGAGACACACCTGCAGTCAGTCTTAGCATCCCAAGCTGACTTCGAAATGCTATGTAGCCAAGGAGGACCTCGAACTTTTGTTTTCCTCACTCCACTTCCCAAGTGCTGGGGTAGCAAGCCTGTGCCACTGGGCCTTCTTTATCCACGTCTGGGAATTGAACCCAGGCTAACTGCACATTAGGGTAGCACTCTACCAACTGAGCTACACCCCTAGTCCAGGAAAGTATTTTCAAGTCATATCTAAACTGGAATGTGTATTTAAAAATAAAATTACTTATATATGGAAAGTATATATATATTATATATATATATGTATTATATATATATAATATATATATGGAAAATGACAACTAAGTAATTCATTAAAAGGGACAACGAATAGATATTCCTCTAAAACACACACATATCATTGGTGACTCAACACATGGGATGTTCAACATCATCAGCAATGAAGAAATGTGAAAAAAATCAAGTCACAGCAATCAATTCATATGTCATAGGAACACTATAGTCAAGAAGTCAGGAAAGGACACACAGAAATTAAAACCTTATCTGCTGCTGTCTCTAACTGAAGGCTTTACTTTGGAAATTTCTATTACCCATCTACGATAGCCCAAAAATATCATTGAAAATGTATAGGAATGGTTCCCAAATTTCAATTTATATGCCATTCTGAGTAAAATGATCCTATAAAACAACTGTCCCTCTCCACATATCGAATCTATTGAGGTGACCGGCCTTTTTGGTTTACTTATCAGTTTATATGCTTGTGACATCACAATGCTTGTGCCCTCTTGAAAATCTTACTCTGATAATAGTCCTGAAGCATGAAGCCATGCTGGCAATTTGGACATGCAAAAAGAAGTTGTAACATGTTCCATTTTGTGAAATGGTGAAAACTTATATGTGTATATGAGAAACACAATACACACAGGGACGTGTAATACCTGTGCTGTAAACAACAGCTATGAGCCTCAAAACGTGTGCCTGCAATAGGAAGGGGCTACTGTACTCCACTGTAACATCCTCTCCTATTTCCTGAATATCCCTGTTCTATCTTTCCCAGGTAGATATCCCTGTGGCCCTTTTCACATATCCTTTCTTTTTGTTAATTCTCTTCCCTTTGGAATTTCCTTCCAACAGGTTGTTTGGACTACTTTCTATGTAATGGGTCTGAGTTGTCAAAGTCAGAGCTCCTGACCATAGAAGTAACAGTAGCAGCATCAAAATGAGACACATTCAAATCACACAATGGCAGGAATACAAAGTTAGGCTATCACATGTAGATATTCTATAGTCATGACCCACATACCTATTCAGGCACTGAGATTGCTCTGAAACCCACCATGAACTCAACCTTCTCCAGGACATCTTCCTCAGCTAAGTAGCCAAAATAACTGGACGCCAGTTCTCATAGTCTCCTCATCTCTTGAGCAGGTATGGGGATAGTACATCTCAGTGACAGGTCTATCCTAGCACTTTCCAAGCACTGTCTCATGACTGTTATTCTCCTCCACAACCCTAGGACAACAGTGATGTTTCAGCCTTAAAACCATAGGAGACCAGGGACCACCTATCTAGTAAAACCATCAGTGCATATATCCATCACACTTTCAGTCCCTAAGATTCTCAAAGACAAAGGCCAGGGATTTTGCCTTTGTGCCCATGTAGCAAGTGACATGGAGCTTTTAATTTCTTAAATATTATATACCAGGTACAGTGGTTGGGGCCTGAAATCCCAAGTACTGAACAGACTGAAGCAGAAAGATTGTAAATTTAAAGCCACCCTGGATGACTCAGTGAAACTTTCTCAAAATAAAGTAAAAAAGAGAATGCATGGAGGTGTGTCTCAGGTGACAGAGCACTTGCCTAGCATGTGTGAGGGCCAGGGTTCAGTCACCAACACTTCAAAAATATATCTAAACTATACACCAGAGTGCTTTGATATGCATATACACAGCAAGATGACATCACTAGCAACAGGCAGATTAGCATAGCCATCATTTTTATTTTGTTGTTGCTTAGCTTTCATCCACAAATATGTTCTTTTAACAAATTTCCAGTATACAGCACAATATTACTACAATATTGAGTATAATCCCCCAGGTTGTCTATTGAATACTTAGGCTTATACATTCGTCTCTCCCCATTTCACTGCAACACCATTCACAATAGCCAAAATATGAAATCAACCTAAGTGTTCAATGATGAATAAATAGTGTGGCTTATAGGCACTCTGAACTACTATTCAGCATTTAAAAAGATGGAAAATGGTGTGTCAAAACATCACACGGTATCTTATTGATTATGTATCTATCACCAACAAAAAAATAGAAGGAAATCCTAATATTTATAACAAAATAGATGAGCCTATTAGGCCAGCCACACAAAGAAAAATACCACATAATTTCACTATAAGTAGCATCTAAAAATCAAGCCAAACTCAAATACATAGAAACAGTAGAAAGGTGGCTCGGGAAAGTGTGAAAAAAGTACAAAGAAGCTGCAATAAGTAACTACAGAAAAAAAGGCCAAGGGGGATGTCAAAGGCCATAGACAGGCATTACTATGACTTGTACAGGGAAGTCATAGTGATGACTTCTCCTTATCTAGCGTTACCAGGAGTCTACCTCACCTAGTAGAAGGAGCTAGCCACTTGAAAAAGCACTTTATACATGTACACAACCAGACACACACAGGTCTTCCTGAGGTAACATGGACACTCATTGGATCCAATTCAAATATAACAGAAATAGGGATAGTAGAGGATCCCTTATACAAGATGCTTGGAACCAAAAGTGGTTCACAGTTAACTGTTTCTTATGTGGGAATGTTCATGTATGTGTAGTCACTATACTGTAGTGCTGTGTCTTGGGCATGCCAACTGTCTTAGTTTGCTTTCTGTTGCTGCAATAAACACTCTGAGCAAATGCAACTTGGGGAGGAAAGGGCTCATTTGGCTTACACTCCCATGTCACAAACTGTCACTGAGAGGAGTCAGGACAGGAAGGAGCTGAAGCAGCAACCATGAAGGAAGCTCCCTCCCGGCTTGCTTACTGGCTCCTTCTCAGGTAGGCCCACTTGCCCAAGGAGAGTGCCACCGACAGTGGGCCAGGCCCTCCCACATCATCCTTTCTCAGACATGGCAACAGAGCAGTCAGGTTGAAGCATACCTCCAGTTGAGGTTCCCTCTTTTGGGTAATTCTGGGTTGTGTCAGATTGACAATAAAAGCTAGCCAGCACAGCACCCAAGTCCAAATGTATTTATAATTCCCCCAAGACACACAGCATGAAGGGTTTTTTAATTCATTACTTGAGTGCACCTTCTCTTTGACCACAGCCTATGACATAAGGTCAATTGTAACACTTTCTACTTCCGGCATCAAAAAGTTTCCACAACTGGATGTACAGTCTATGCTTGCAATCACAGCACTTATGTGGCTGAGAGGAAATCCACTTGAGCTCAGGAATGAGACTTAGCCTCCTGGGTCATCAGCAGATCAAGAGAAAAGGAGGCTTTGGGTTATGCTCTGAGATGTTTGGACTAAGGATATTCAACTATAGCTGGACTTTTTCAATGCACAACTAACATACCCCAAAATTGAAGTGTGCATTACACTGAAAAGAATCCAAGATGCTTAAGGATGTATGGCTTGTTACCCTGGGTTACGTGCCTACAAACACAGGAAAATGACACTAGAACATTAGTCATCTGCCTAGCCATCCATTTCCTTTAGCCAATGGAGTACAGGTGCCAGATTGTCAGATGGAAAGGGGCCCACCGTATATCCAGCTAAGTGATGGTGACACAGTCCTACCCCCATAAAAGCCACACTTGTGTGACCTTGTAGCCACATATTAGTGTGCTAGTCCAAAAGGCCTCTCCCCACCAGGCTAAACAGTGTCAGAATTATAGCCTTGGGGCTTGGCTCAGTTCTCCCAGTTATCCCTTTCATCTCCAGCCTGGAATAGATTTTTTTTTTTTTTAAATTTGATTGAACTGTGTGTTATCACTCAACTACAGATAGAGTTTTGAATTCCTCTCATTCAAGTCCAAGTCAGGTCTGACCCTCTTAGCTTCTAAGATCTGGCAAGTTCACAGTGTTATGGCTTTAAATTTGATGCCCTGCATCTTGAAAGTCATTACACAGGAAAGGCCCTTGAGTATTCTGGGGAGAAGTACCCTTCTAAGAATTGTGGTTCCTGATAACAGTACTGTCTGTGATATGTCCTTAACCTGTTTCCCTGAGCAAACAAGAGAAAGATGGGAAACATTGCAGAACACTATTGTCCTAAGTAAAGCAGCCTTCCTGACCATGAGTGACCAGCGTGGTTTCAGAAACATCCCCAATGAGAACTTTCTTGGGCTGGAGAGATGGTTCAGCCATTAAAGGATAGGCTCACAACCAAAAATATAAGAGAACATTCTCACCCTGCTCTGTGTTCTGTACATATCCATCTCAAACAGTAGGTGCCTCTCTACCCATAAGCTTTGCAATTCAGGAACATCTCATAACACAATAGGACAGTATTTCTCTGTGAATGCTATGTCTCCTAGTAAGTGTGTTAACATGTTTACCTGGTACTAACAGTGAGTGGTTCACATTGCCCTCCCCTCATTAACAGTTACAATGCTAACATCAAAAGTAAAGGGCTGTGGCATTCCTAAATCAGCATAGGGATAATGAGCAGTGCTTGGGCTTTAGCACATTTCTTTAGACCATGGCTATTTGACTTGTACATAAAGATAACATACTGGAACCTATGAGATCGATGGCTCAGAGGATAATGGAGCTGCCAGAGAGCCTGACCACTTGAGCTTCACCCCTGGAACCCACAAGAACCAGTAAGTTGTCCTTGGCCCTCTGTAAAGTATACAGGAGCGCATGCACACACACACACACACACACACACACACACACACACACAATGGAATTTAAAGATTTTAAAACAGTGAGATATAAGATGATGACAATAACTACTCAAAATTCAACATTAACAAAACAAAGAACTCAATTTGAAAACAAGCAAGACACGAGATAATTCCCTGAAGAAAACAAGGGTGGAAAAAGAAAGCTCAAGGGGTCACCCTGCCAAGTGGTACCCTAGCCGTGGACCTGGCATAAAGTGCCCTGGATCTCTCTCCATGGGGCCTCCACAGGATCCTTTTATAAAGTGTGCTGTGAATGCTTTTGTCTACGCAGGAAGTGGTTTGGATTCTGACCTCCTGTGCCTAGGTTGGATGCACCTGGAGTTAGAACAGAAGCCCGGACAGTTGTCCTCAGATCCTACAGGTCCCCTGATATTATCCCTTGGCTTTTTATCGTAGCCTATTGAACTACTTCCAAGGTCAAGTTGTACAGGGAGGAGCAGGTTAAAGTGAATTGATACCATCTTGTTCTAGTACCAAAAGTCTCTGTTTTCACATTTTTCTATGGTGAACTGACAACAATAATAGGCCCAGCCCTCAGCCATCTACCTCAGTCAGGGCTGGGTCAGCTGCATTCCAAGTTTCACCATGCCAGCCCACACTGGGGTGTGCTGAAGCTTCCAAAGACTGCAGCTCCACAAATGTTAATATTCAGAGACTGGAGGAAACTCTTCAGTTCAAGATGTACAACTTAAGCTAGGTGGAGGAGTGGGCTGGAGAGATGGCTCAGTGCTTGCTCTGGGAGCACGAGAACCTGAGTTCATTTGCCCAGCACCCAGCTCACAGTGACTACAGTAGGTATCTGTCACCTCAGCATGGTGGCACAGAATATTGCTTGCCTTAGTTACTTTTCTGCTGATGTGATCAATCACGATGACCAAGGCAACTTAGAGTAGAAAGAGTTTATTTGTGGCTTATATAAGTCTAGAGGGTTAGAGCCCATGACCATCAGAATGAAGAAGAACACTCCAACAGGCAGTAGCTGAGAGAATGCATCTTGAGGCACAAGCACAAGGTAGGGAGAGCTACCTTGTGAATTGGGGATGTAACGGCATGGCTTTTGAAGTCTCAAACTCTTTCTCCAATAACACACCTCCTCCAAGAAGGCCACAGCTTCTAGTCATCCCCAAACAGCTTCATCAACTGAGGACCAAATATTCAAACATTTGATCCTGTAGGGGAGGATTCTCATTCAAATCACGAAACTGGTGGATCCTTAGGGGGATTGCTGGCCTAATTAGTAAACTCCAGATTTAATGACCAATTCTGTCTCAAAAAGTAAGATGGAAAGTGAGAAAAGACAACAAACCTCCTTGGACCTAAGGGTAGCTCACAATTTTAGCTCTACATGGGTATCGTAAGCTTCTACCCTCTGTGGGCACCAGCACTCCCATGCACATAGCCACACAGGCATTGGCACAGGCACAGGCACGGGCACAGACACAGACACAGACACATAATTAAAAAGAAATCTTTTTAAAAACGGGAAAGGGTACACAGTAACCAGTAAGAGCCTGGCTGAACATTAGCTCCATAGAGACAGGTGGACACTCTTGGGACATCAGGTAGGTAAGTCTGTGCTCTGATCTACCATGTGTATCCTGTCTTATAGCAAAAGCACATTTGTAAACCCTGTGATTGTAAAGCTAGGCTTCTAGTTATATAGCTGCTTTTCAACATTCCTCCAAAGCCCTCATCCCATAGATCCCCATCTCCTCAACTTATCCAAAGCAAGGAGAATAGAATAAAGTTTGGGAGATATTCAGGAGAATCTCATCCCCACAAAAAAATAAACTCACAGCCATGAATATGAAACCCCTAACATTTGAGCACTCTGCTTCTCTGCCAGGCTCACAGGTGCCAAAGCTATTTCCAGAGGAGCTCTTTCCAGTTAAAGCAAGAAACTCTAAGTTCCAAAACAAGTACATACTGGTATAAAGGGCAGGCCTGTTCTTTTTACCTGTTTCCTCCATTTCCTGGTCTTGAGACACAATTTTGGAGGATTTTCATAAGATGACAATATTTAATTTCTGGAGGTAGCTCAGTGATGGAGCCCTTGTCTGCTATGGGTTTGATTCGCAACACTACCACAGTATGTATTTGTACTGAAAATACAAGAACACTTAATTCATTTTCAATATGAGAAATATGCCTTCATTTACTGTCACACACACACACACACACACACACGCACACACACACACACACACGCACACCTATAACATGAGGAAGCCAGATACCACAAATGGCGCAAGAACGCATAGCACCTAAGACGCAGGAAACATCCCCAAGGTGGCTTTGATTATATACTTATTCCTTGGTACTGGTTAAGGCACACAATTGCAATCTGATGAAGACTGACCATTGAGTAAAAAGGACCTAGATATATGAGGGCCACATCAGTAATCCCAGCACCTGGGAGATAGAGGCAGGAGTTGATTATGAGTTCAAGGTTCATATGGTGGCATATTAAGTCAGAGTGAAAACTATCATACTAAAGAAATCAGTGAAAGAGACTGAAAACCCAGCTATCAAGGCCACATGTAACACAGCATGGTGTTGGGGAGCACTGTGCTATGCAAGTAGGAACAGGGGCCCTGGAACCTTTGACCTTTCTCCAGCTCAGGCCCACTTCCACCCTCAGGAGTACCTAACTTTGAACAGGTCGAACTCATACAAAAGAGAGGGTTCATAAGCTGTGACCCTGCGCATTGTTGTTTCATTTGAGTACGATCATCCCTCCTTTAGCATCTTGGAGCAGAGTACCTTGGCCTGGTAGCATAGGATACTAAGGTAGTCATGTCGAGAATAATAGCAAATCCCAAATGCAGGGATAAAGTGGAGCTCGTGTGTAACATGGTAAACATTGATCCAGAGAGATTGCTAATCTTCTATCCACGGCCACCAAGCCCCAGAATCTATAAAGAAATGAGAGGAAGAAACATCTTCTTACTGCCAGACCAGAACCAAAGCTTGAACAAAGCAACAGGATCTGAGAGGCATTAATGAAAGATGGAGGAAAAATACCTGACAGAGCTCCTGAAAGCAGGTAAGTCTTCAAACTGAAGGTATCAGCAAGGAGTGTGTGTGTGTGTGTGTGTGTGTGTGTGTGTGTGTGTGTGTGAGAGAGAGAGAGAGAGAGAGAGAGAGAGAGAGAGAGAGAACATGCACACAAAAACAGGAGGAAAAGGGGGTTTCTTAACAACCTGAGATACAACCTGAGAGTGACTAAAAGAGTAAACATGCCTAAGGGTTAGACGAATATGGCTTACTCTTCTTGGAGAAGCCTGTACTCACACTTAGCTAGATCTTGCTCCCATTCTCCCTTTAGAAGCACATTCTCCAAACTAGAGTGTGCCTCACTTTCTTAACCCTTGTGCTTAAGCTCCTACTAATATACAATTTCCAACTCTTTCTCATCATAATCGGTTAGTCCTGATATCCTTTTCAGTATGAAAGCCATGTATCCCAGTTTGGCCTGAATCAAGGTCCCTACAAAGTTTAGAAGACACTTCAGATCAATGAAGGTGGCAGTGTAGAGCTGTGTCTCTGTCCTTTGGTACTGCAAGCACCTTGCTCATCCTGTCCTAGATACAACTCCCAAAAAGAGCACTGAAACTAAATCCAAAAAAAAAAAAAAAAGAGGTCTTCATGCATGGAAAGCACCAATACTCAAGGAGATGCTGGTGTATCCATGCGCACAGCAGCACTGACAACAATAGCCAAAATAGCTCATAGCTAAGGAGGCAAGCAGAATGTGGTCTATCCATAAAATACAACATTATTTGGCCTTAAGGAGGCAAATGCTTACACTTGTACAACATAGACATTATGCTAAGTGAAATAAGCCAGCATCAAAAATATAAATACTATATTATTTCACCTACATGAAGTATTTCAATATCCACTCAAATAGAAACAAAACTTCTAGTTCGTTGGAAAGTTATTTATGCCAAATGTTGTTTTTCTGGTACACACAAGTGAAAGGATGTCTTGCTAAAGCAAACACATGAAGACTGCCTTCCTGGAGCAAACACAGGTGAAAGGATGTTTGGATATAGTGAAAGGACACTTGATGCAGGAGTATAAATATGACCCCACAGACAGTGGGGGATGACCACTGAGCGTTGGTTTGGTTTGCTCTGCCTCACTATTCTTTGCTAAAGACAGACATGTATTGGTTTGCCTTACATAGAGTTGTTGAGCTCAACTTGTGATAATGCTGCCATTGAGAGAAACTCGGTTTCTTCAGGATTCAACTACAGCTGCCTGGTGTCTGCTTGCTGAAAGAACTGGACTGTGGGTGCTAGTTCATGCCTGGCGTCTGCCTGCCTGAAGGATTGGTCTACAGCTGCTGAATTGTATTTGGTGTCTGTTACAGGATTGAACTACTGCCAAAAGAGGAGCAAGCTCGTTCCCCCAAAGAGCTACTGCTGAACAGGTCCACATTCCCCTGCTGGGAAGTAGGCTAGAGGAGAAGTTGAACCCTTATTGAAAGTAGGTTGCAAAAAATTTATACCTACAATCCACAGAGACAAAAAGTAGAAGGTGGTTAACAGGGGCCAGGGGCGGTAGAAATGAGCTGCCAATGTTTAGTAGGTACAAGACTTCACGTGGAACATATTTTGGAGATAGAGTGGTGATGGCCACACAGCAATGTGAATATACTTCCTTCCACTAAAATTAACAGAATAATGAATGGTATGTTTATGTATTTCCTATAATGAATTGACTTAAAGGAAAGCACAAAAAAATGCTCAAGGGGCTCAGACTCTCAGTAACAATGATGAATCCTGTGTATGCAAATTATCCTTTATAAGATAAGAAGATTTGATGCTTAATCTTGGCTATCTATTTGACTAGATCTGGGATCAACTACTGGACAAGCCTCTGGACAAAAGGGTCTGAGAAGGGATCTCCTGGAAGGATTTACTGAGGAGGAAGACCCTCCTCCAGTGTTAGCACTTTTTCTTCAGACTTCTTTATAGCTGGGCTGCCTACTCCAGGGAAGTCTCTTCTTCCACTGATCTCCACACATTCACCACAGCATAGTGGATGCCCAAGTACACACACACACACACACACACACACACACACACACACACACACACCACAAGTAAAACTTTTAAAGAAATTATACATTATGATATATATATATATGTATATATATATGATCTAAGATGAAGCAATATTTTGGTTGTTTTATTTTTTTCTGTATTTGCATTTATGAATGGTATACATGCATGTATGTCTAAGCACATAGAGGATCGAGGTTAGGACCTCAGTTAGTCTTTTCCATATACATTGAAGATAAGTTCCTCACTTAATTCAGTCCTCACTGTTTAAACAACTAGCCAGCTCGCTCCTGAGACTCCCTGTGCCCCCCAACCCCCTGCACCCTAGGATTACAGCAGGCATCTGTCTTTTACTTGAGTTCTGAGGATCTGTCTTCCACGCCCTCATGCTTGCTGGGCAAATACTTCATTTGTTGACCCATCTCTACAATCCAGAATAACTTTTAATACATATATTCTTTTATTTTTTCAAGTATGGTGAATCCAAAGAATAGGAGGCAACTGCCACTGAGATCAGAGGCAGGGCTCGCAATATAATCTGGGGGAAAGCACTTGCCTAAACTGAGACTAAAAGAGCCTCTGAATTTGATAGAATGAATGAACAAATGAACGAATGAATGAACAAACCCTGTGATTAGGCAGTTTTTAACTCAGAGCAACTCTCAAGAGGAGGAGACCCACTGCCCCATGCCACGGAGGTCCAAGAGGGGAGGCACCATTGTCATTCCCTATAACCGGACAAGAGAAGCAGAGTAAATCAGTTTAGGGTTGGCCTGTGTCTCAGCAGGCCCCAGGCATATGGTCCATATCTAATTTTGTAGTGCCTGACCTGAGGTAATGAAAAGAGCCTAATTAAGGTGGCCAGGGATGAACTCAGATCCTGTCTACATTCCTAAAGCATGCTTTCAAAAGAGCTATTTGCTTTCTAGTATCTATTGAGCCCTGGAAGGGCAGTCCCGACCAAGGCCAGCAATGTCCCAGATGTCACAGAATCAATAGCAAAGTGAAAAGACATGGCTAATGCAGGACTGGTACAAAGGAGCTGATTTAAGATGTCACTGCAGAGCCGGGCAGGGGTGGCACATGCCTTTAATCCCAGCGCTTGGGAGGCAGACGCAGGTGGACTTCTGAGTCTGAGGCCAGCCTGGTCTACAGAGTGAGTTCCAGGACAGCCAGGGCTACACAGAGAAACCCTGTCTTGAAAAACCAAAAAGTCACTGCAGGCAGGCTTTGGGAATGGAGCTGGGTATTACATACATGTACTTGCACTCAGATCCCCCATCTACAAGTCCCTCAGTGCATTAGAAAGAATTTGCTACTGTGCACTACCAGAAACTGAACTGATAAATCAGTGGAAAAGGAAACTGAAAGGGGAAATTAGGAAACAAGGAGGATGATGGTGGGAGAGGTGAGTGCAAGCACAGGCTGTGTCTCTCTCCTCCTGGGTAAGGAAACCCACCTGCACACACCACCAAGTATACTTTGTACAAGAATGACTTGCTGGCTCTAAGCACATATCTCCAATTGCAGACTATAGAGGCCTTGATACATGCTGGCCTTGAGAACATACCACTAACTACAAAGAGCTTGTACAGGAAGAACCTGTTGGCCCATAATAGAGCATGTACACACACACACACACACACACACACACACACACACCAATTACATACTAAAATCATCAGATTTCAACCATGAATCTATACCAAAGCAAGGATTGAGAAGGGAGGGAAAAAAAGGAAGAAAGAAAGAAAAAGAGAAGGAAAGAGGGAGGGAGAGTACCAGGGAGGGATAAAGGGAGGCATAGTAAGAGAGAGGGAGGGAAGGAAGGAGGGAGAGAAGGAAGGAAGGGAGAAGGAAGGAGGGAGAGAAGGAAGGAAGGGGGGAAGGAGGGGGAGAAGGAAGGAAGGGGGAAGAGGGAAGGAAGGAAAGACAGGGATAGATTATAGGGAGAGGCAGTGTTTACCTAACACATTTTTGAGACCTTAATTTCAACCCTCAGTATATGCCCCACACACAACAAATTATAAATAAAAATCGTTCAGTGAGAGTAATAATGAGAAATAGAAGCCAAGAAAAATCTCACATATCTGTCATAGAAAAAGGTATAAATAAAATAATGACAGCAATAACCATATTAACATAAAACGTTATTACTTACTTTTCTACAAAAGAGATCTGAGGAGCAAGACATATGCAATAAAATCACAGAGTTTACTAAATAAATGGCACATATATAATCTTAAGGACTGTTGGGGAGAGAACAATTATACAATGGCTTCCTCCCGCTGTGTGTAGGGTCTTTTCACTCTGTTTAACTGTTTATTTTGTATTTACTACGGCCCTATTTGTTCGTTTTTGCCTTTGTTGCCTTGTTTTGGGAGCTGTTACCCAAAGCTCCGTGCCCAAACCCACATCCTGAACTATTTCCTCTGTGTATTATCTACATAAGACATTCACAGGAAAGTTCCCTCCTGTGTAAAATAACAAGTTTGTTCAGGGTACATCCCACGGCAGCCCCTGGGAGCAACTGGCTCCTCTAGGTAGCCCACTCTCTTCCTGCACTATCTCACTCAAATTGCTCTGAGTTCCCCTAGCTAGCACATTTTCAGAGCCATTGAGTGTTGGAGGGGACTAAGGTATAAGTCTGATATTCTGATATTCTGTCACTGAAGTAACATTGTTTTTTTTTTTTCCCCACAACAGGAAAAGACCCTACAGTGTGTGTTGCAATCTCCACAATCTTCGACTGAAACTTAAGAAAAAAGCTCAGAGAAGCTCAGATGCGGCCACACCCTCTGGCTTGGCAATAGTCGGAAGTCTCCGAAAGGCCATGTGCTTAGGAGTCTGGAGAACTGGATGGAGTATGGAACAAGTGCTGGTGTCTGGCTGAAGCAGACCAGAGAGCTTATGTCCTCCTCCCTCATGAGTCATGGTGGCTCGCTTAGGCCAGCTGGCCAGCTTGCCTCATGTGAGCAGTGCTGGGAGAGGTATGTGGAAGAATAGGATAGGATTGTCAAGCTCACCTCTCAGCTTCACCTGAGGTGAATCAATGTCGATGCTGTGACAGGATACCAGACTTCATACCTTAGTCATCTCCAGCACACGGTGCTCAGAAAATCTGCTAACTGAGGGAACTCAGAACAACTTGAGTGAGATAGTACAGGTGGTTACCAAGATCCCTAAGGCTCATAATGTGGCACAGGCTCCTACCAGGAACCAAAGCATAACTTCTGAATGTGTGTTCTCAACAATTATTTGAAGCACAAACACAAAAGGCCTAACAATAGTGAAATCAGGCAGGCATGTAGCTCAGCTGTTATGTATGTACCAGGGTTTTGGTCCCCTGCACAGCAAGGGATGAAATAAACAATAATAGCTGGACCTAGTCACATACATGTGTAATTGCAGTTCTCAGAAATGGAGAAAAAGAATCAAGAAGGCAGCTAGTGCGATACAGTAAGACATGGTTTTAAATAAGCAAACAAACAAACAAACAAACAAACAAAAAAAAACACCCGGAGAATTCCAGAATACCCATAGAGAGACCTTGTCTCAAAAAAAAAAAAAAAGGCAAAACAAAAGAATTAAACAAAGCAAAGCGTTTTGTTTAAAACCATACAAATGACTCCATTCAAATATGATGTGTTAGGATTCCTGCCATTTCATTAACTCCTCTGGTGTGGAATTCCTTTAGAGGCTGTAATTTCTCCCAGAGGAATACTGGTTAGGAAAGAGAAGCAGGCTGGGGAGTTTCACCGTGGGGCTCAGTCACTCAGCCCACCCTTGCAAAGCTGTTCTTACCCCAAGGACTTTCTAGGAAAGTCCTACAGTTCCCACAAGCCTGGCCTGCCCTCTGAATGCTGCCACCTCCTTGTTATGGAAAAGGTCTCAGGTCCCCAGAGGACCCATGTATTCTATGAGGCTTCCCACGGCATGTTTGTGAGACGCCTCCTCCCTGCAGGGCTGGTCCTGATTTATATTCCTTTAAGAAACTGGAGACTTATTTTTGAGTTTTCATTTTTCTAATTACTCATAGGCAGAAAATGATTATTTTCCAGAGCCAGAAGAGATAGGAGAAAACCAACAGGTGAGCTTCCTCTGACCTGCACACACACAAACACACACACACACACACACACACATATATTTACAAAGACCATTTCAAAGGCACTATTAAATGGGTCAGTGAGTTAAAATCACTTTATGTTTTAAAAAACTGAAGCAATTTGGCTGAGGCAGACAGATTAAGATTACAGCCTGTACTACATCATGAGTTCCAAGTCTTCCAGGGCTAAATAAGTGAGACTCTTAAGACAAACAAACAAACAAAAACCAAGGTATATTTACAAACTAAGTTATCATATATATAACACTGTCGAATTGTTAACTGTTTGAATTGTTAATTGTTTGAGTGCCTTGCTTTTACTTTTTCAAAAAGATTTTATGTGCAGCCCCCACTGTTCTAGCTGGGATTGTGTGCAGTCTTCAGATTCACCCTAGGATTGTGTATAGTCCCCAAGGTCATCCTGACATATGTGTTGTCCATACTCTACTGTGTCCTGTGATAAAGCTACACAAGCTAATGATAGTTTTGTCTTGGCTGGAAGAACATCTAGATCACTTTGAAGACTGGTCACACTGTGACGCAAAGATCTTGGTAAGACAAAAATTACAGTATGGCTACAAAGAGCTGCACTGACCTCTTGGTAAGTGCACCTGCCTGCCAGATGACCACTGCCCTTTCCGAGTTCAGGCCCTTACTCCTCACAGAGCATGGAGGGGCTTCTATCTGCTTAGGCAGGATTACTCCTCAGGTTTAAACGAGAAGAGTGGCTGTAAAAAGCAGCATCTGCCCAGCACTTACCTGCTGGCAGGAGTTCTGCTTCATTGAGAATTTAATTACCTCTGGCTAATTTAAAGTAAATAAAATAATTAATTCCTTATAACCATATAAAACCAACTTGGTCTGAGAAGTATTCCAAAATATAATATCTCCAGTGGAAGAATGGCCAGAGGATTGTATGGGGCAATGTATACGAACTCTACTTTAGCAAATGCAATCCAAGTAAGCTTAGACGGCTAAGGATGTTCTAAAAATGTAGAAATCAAAATAGCATCTGCAATTTTTCCTGTAAGTTATTTCACTCTGCTATATATAGCAAGGAGGTCTTGAACAAATAAGCCTTCTGGGTTCCCCTGTTCCAGGAACCTAGCCGGAAGAAGCTGGCCACCACGAACTGTTAGGGGCAAAGAGCCTGCAGGTCCTACCAACTCAGTCTCCCACAGCCAAGGACTCCAGATGTGTGGCTAAGCTTTGCTTCCAGAATGTTCTTCCAAAAATGCTTTTTTAATACCTGCCTGAATGCTATTCAAAAGTAGGACTGTGTCAAACAGAACAAGAACATCTTATTCAGCAGTTGTGGCTCACGAGCATCATCACTGTGATAACTAAATATTTGGCCACACACCTGATAGTCTACGATAAGACCACCTGGACAGGCTTGTCAGGAAAGACAGAATCTGCAGAGGTAGGTAGTCCCCATAATGAATGATGGGCTCAAGCCAGGCCATGGGAGCCTCATCTATAAAAGAATTACATTAGAAATAACAAGGCCATCTATGAATCTAGTCACCAAGTAGAAAATATGTAAGATAAGCCTGAAATAAAGATGAAAGGAAATGATCAGGGTTATATCAGAAGGCTTTTGAAGTCAATTCAAATGTTTCCTACTGACTAAATACTGACTAAAGAGTATCAGTTACAAAAATATCTTCAGGGCAGGGAAGGCAAAGATCTAGGCAGCAAGTTGCTTGCCAACCATGTACAAAGCCCTGAGTTTAACTTGAAACATACAATGATAGATAGATAGATAGATAGATAGATAGATAGATAGATAGATAGATAATGATTGATCTTTACTTAACTCAGTTACCTATTTTAAGTCTCTAAATTCATAATAATAAATGTTTAAATGAAATAGCCCCATAAAAGTGGCTAACTGCAAACTGGAGCAACCACTGTTGTTTGTAGTGCAAACCAGTCCAGTAATTAAGAAAATCAGTCTGGAGTTTTCTGAAAGCTAGACATAAGTCTACCATTCAACTCTATGATTCAACTGTATGCTTTAAAGATTCTATGTTCTCTTGATCCATGTTCATGCTTCTGTATTCACAATATCCAGGGAATGGAAGCAGTCTAAATGTTCATCAGCTGATAGATAATTAAAGTGTGATACATATCACAATTTAATACTATTTAGCTGTTAAGAAAAAAGATGTTATGTAGTTGTAGAGGTGAATGGATGGAGCTGGAAATAGTGAAGTAACCCTGACCCAAAAGGACTAACATCATATATATTCTCTATCATATACGGCTGGTAGCTTTGAACCTTTGGACATGTGTGTGCTTAAATTAGGAGTACATATAGAACTCAGGAAACCAGTAAGAGACAGTAGGTAGGTAGTTTTTATGAGAGGGCTGATAGAAGGTACCTGGCATGAAGGGGGAGTGGAGAGTAATAATGTAACAAGGATTAAGTAGGATGGAGGATGAGAGGGCGGGGTAGAGAGAAGATGGGGCCAGATAACTAACACTGAAGACTTTTGAAAAACCCAAATGGAAGCATCCTACAAAACACAGACACACACATACACATACACACACACATACACACACACATACACATACACACACACACACACACACACACACACACACACACACACACACACGTAAACAGGATTTAAGTGAAGTTACTCTATAATTCTATAATTTGCGGGTGACGTTAATTCTCCCAGATACCATGGGATAGCAAATAAAAAGCCAAATGTCAGGAATGCATTATTTCTTTTCATTTTGATGGTCAGTGAGATCCAATAGAGCCCAAACGACAGGCTATTGCCACTGCTCTTGATTATCCTGCAGAACTTGATGAGAAGACCCCACTGTGAAAATACTACACATTCAAGACAGAGAATGTGGAGAAATCAAGCTGGTAATGAACTGGAAGCTTCGTGTCTACTGGC
Source organism: Mastomys coucha (assembly GCF_008632895.1). Classification (NCBI taxonomy): domain Eukaryota; kingdom Metazoa; phylum Chordata; class Mammalia; order Rodentia; family Muridae; genus Mastomys; species Mastomys coucha. The sequence goes on along the minus strand of NW_022196904.1, from coordinate 49,013,021 downwards.
TAGCTTTCATAGTGCTGGAAGGTGTTATGCACACTTACCTATCTGCAAGCTGCAAACAACCTAGGAAAACATGTCATCTGGCGCAATAGTGGCATGACTATTATGGGGGCCAACCAACAACTTTATGACTGGGTTTAAGGCCCACTCTACAAGATAATCTTATGCCAGCCACTACTAATAGAGTCAAGAATGTTAGGTCAGGAATGTCACAGACCTTTGTGAAGAGCCAACAGCTATTATTCTGCTGAACAGACGTAGTATTACATAGACTCCCAAGGACTTGTTATGGCAATAGATTAGTGCATCTCTCAACCCTCATCAGAGAAGCTTCTTTATACAGTAGATGGTGATTCCCAGAGGCCCAAAACTCATCAAACATGCAAAGAATGTTGAGCGTTCAGCAGAGCATTAGACACGGGTGTCATACACTCCTCCTCTCAAGGTTCAGTGATCCTCTCATTGAGGTGGATAGAATGAATGTGACTGCCATGCAATGACTACACTGACACACTACATTGCAGTCACAACAGAGCAGTTCCACATATTAATTGTGACAACTGTAGTGATAGCACATGAGATAAAAATCTTAGCACGGAAAGAGGCAGAGGCAAGGCATTGCACTGTACCCTTAGATGAGGAGCTGTAGGCAAGCAATGACAGTTTGGAAAGGCAGAGTCAGTTTTCCTCAGGAAAGTGTCCCCTAAAGAAGCTACAGATGCTCTAGCAAATATTCCTACACACATGCACAAACTGGTAGCAGTACGCGGATCCTGTGGGAGGAGTGGAAGATAAGAGGTAAAGAGTTGGAGGAGAGGGAATGGGAGATGGATTTAATTTAAACATATTATATGCTTGTACGGAATTCTCATTCAATAAAATAAAACCAAAACATAATGTAAAAAGTGCCTTTGTCTTGCATGTGGAGGGGATAAGGCCTTGCTGGGAGGAAGTATGTCGTACGAGGTGAAGTCTGAGTTTATAGTCTCACCCCACTTCCAGTTTGTTCTCTTTGCTTCATTCTCACAGCTAAAGATGTGTTCCTGCCACCCACCAAGCCTGCCGCTTGCTGCCATGCCTCTACCCTGCCATGACTGTCTTTTAAGGCTCTAGAACCATAAGCCAGAATAAACATTCTCTTAAGTTGCTTTTGGGCATGGTGTTTTACCATAGCCAGTGACAGAAAAGAAACTACATATTAAAAAGTATCTATAAAGAATTCCAAAAATTAAGTACTAATACTCCCTCCTCCCACAAATCATCAAGTCAGGAAAGGTATAATGAAATGGATAGTCACATCACAAAGAAAAAGTATAAATGATCAATAAATATTTGAAAAGCACACCCTGTCTTTAGGAATCAGGGAGATACAAACTATAGTTGCTATGAAAGCCCAGCCTCTCCATGGTCAGAATGGCTGTCATCAACAAAAAGAATGGCATCAAATACTGCTTAGCATTTTCTGGGGGAGGTGGGAGTGAGGAGAGAGTAGCAGTGATAATTAGTGCAGCCACTGCAGACAGCAACATGCAGGTCCCACAAAAGGCTGCCAAAAGAGCTCCTGTGCTATCCCCAGCTACCCACTCTTAGGTGTATATTTAAAGGATCCTAAGTCAGCACACAGATACCTGCACATCCATGTTTATCTGCAAAACTAAAACACGGGAGCCTAGATGGTCCCCAATAGATGAGTGGATAATGAAAATGTGGTGCACAATACTTAGCTGTAAAGGAGAATGAAAATGGAACACTGGAAAGGATGGATCTACAGGGAAAGGTGATGAAAGAACAAGAGGTCTATGGAATACATACAGCATGAAAGCAAGGACTATTTAGGGAGAGGAGAGAAGTCAGCAGAAGGAGGGAGAGAGGGCATGAGACTGGGAACAAAAATAGAACAAAGAATAGCCAGGCAGGAGTGGCGCACGCCTTTAATCCCAGTACTCAGAAGACAGAGGCAGGCAGATCTCTGAGTTCCAGGACAGCCTAACCTACAAAGTGCCAGGTAAGCCAGGGTTAAACACATAAAGGAGGTGGGGCTGGGGATAGGGGCTGACATTGTATCTTAATTAACGTTTTGAAGCCAGAAATAGAGTTCTTTGGTGGAGTGCCCAGCCCCAGGGGGAAAAAATCAAATTCATAGCTTTTGTCAGACACCAGCTTCCATTTTGAGCCTTTGCTGTAAAGCTGGAGAAATGGGGAAATGGTAACCTTAGCTCAAAGTGAGGAAGAAGCTCAGCAATAGAGTAAGCCCTGGATTCATCAAGCAGGGAGACTTGGAGGCGAGTAAGGAACTGTATACAGGAATCTGCACTGTTTTTATAACTTGGCCTATGAGTCGAAATTATTTCAAAACAAAGTTAGTAAACATAGCAAGCTAATTGCTTCTCATGAGAAGATAAAAGAGCTAACACCACCGAGCACTTCTGGTGTGGTATTGTGTTTTGTTTTGTTTCTATGTGAGCTGTACAAAGTACAAACTCCTTGGAAGTAAGAAGCACTTCTACCTTCCAGCAACTCAGGAGGTGCAGGGAAGGTCCCCAAGCAGTGCCTGTCACAAAGCAACAAGGAAGCAGCTTGTGTCTCTAAAGGAAGTGAGGATGCCACCTAGGAACATAGTTTTGGCCAAAGCAAATTTAAACCTGAGCCTGATGAAGCTCTAAGGAAGTGTCCAAAAACATGGTTAAAAAAAAAAAAAAAAAAAAAAAAAAAAAAGCTACAGGTGTCACCAGCAAGACACAGGCCCTACAGCACAAATAGCCTAATTGCTGAAAATAAATTCTAAAGCCAAACCAAGAGAAATAGGGAGGAGAAGGATTATAATGGCAATTTACTATTTAAGAATTTAAGAATTTATCAGCTAACTGCAAAGTAATAGACTTTATGTGGATCAGATTCAAACATACAAATTAAAAAATGAATCCACTTAAGGCACGTGGATATTCAAACTGGACTATTTAATAATTTAAAGATCTTAAGAATTTTAGGAATGATGATGGTACTTTTAAGTTCATTTACTACTACTGTCAGGGTTTTGTTTTTTTGTTTGTTTTTTTTTTAAGCATCTATAGATGAAATGTTACAATGACTGAGAGTTGCTTCAAAATAAGTGGATGGTGATACGGAGAATTATGCTTATGGGACCACCTTGTACTACACAAGGAGACCCTGTCTCAAAAAAACTGAGTAAGTGAGAACATATACAAAACAACTCTAGCCATTTTACAGTAGCTTCAGAGGCCATTGAGACTTTGGGCCCACATCCTTCTTTACTAGCTAACACTATTTCCTTGAGTAACACTAGACTTGTAAACAGCTTTGCCACTCCTTAGGAGTTCAATTACCATACGAAAGGTGAAAGAATCTGGGCTTTCCTGGAGCCCATTAAACCAAAACTGTCTCCTCCCAGTCAAAAGAATACAATCCCAGTTCTACCTCAAGGCCTCAAAACTACACACTACTGTCTCCTTTTTTAAAAAAGTAAAATCAGGCAGATTTGCTGGTGAGAGAGACCTCGACTCTGGGACTCAGAGCTCTGGAGAGGAGGAGACAAGCTCACCAGGAAAGAGAAAGGAAGGCGGGCACACAAAAGGAGAAGAGCAGTAGGAAGTCAGGATACAGAGTGAGGCTCTGTGGAAGGAAAGAACAGTTGGTTAGAAGAGTACCACGTTCTAAGCTCTACTGAAACAAAGATCAATGAGCACAAGTTAGAAATAACCCTGACTCCCTGAAGCAACTGAGAATAAAAGAAATGAAACAGGGCAATTCCCATAGATAGACAGACAGAAGGACGGACAGACAGACAGACAGACAGACGGACGGATGGACGGACGGATGGATAGGTGGATAGATAGATCAGACAGACAAACAGACATGATTTAGGTCACCAAGCAGACTGAAGACAAAGTCAAGCGTATCTCAGTTGTAGAGCACAAAACTAGGTCTAATCCCCTGTTTAAAAAAAAAAAAAAAGATAACTCAGATAAGATGTAGGGAAGTCTTAGGTAGGATTTGTATAAGGAAGAGATGTTGACCTAGCACCAGGGTTCCATGCACAGTGGGGCTCATCTATGATATACTCTTCAGACTCTGGTGCCTGGGGAGGTTAGCCTATTGATACCTATTGCCTACAGCTGAAGGGATGAGAGAACGCTGTTTTCCAGTGTGTTAGACTTATTTAAGAAGACAGCTGTAAAAGACAGAAGTAGGAAAGAAAGAGAGGCTTGGTCTGACCTTATTCATACTGAAGGGGTATCTTATCACCCACAACTGCAGGTGACCACAACACATACAGAGGAAGGTGGAAGATGGTCTCTTTTATGGGGAAGAAAAGCCTCCTGTAGTCCACAAAGGATGCTGAGAAGTGTAGCCCTTCAGCAGGAAACTATCATTCCTTACTCTGATAGGAAGACAAGAGTGGAGAGAGAGACTAACTTTTATTGCCGTTAAGTAGTTTTCTGTTATCTCCCACCATATAGTATTCTGTGTATGTTGTCAAAGTCAAACCTAAAACAAGTGTTAGCATTCCGTCTAAGCTCCATCCACAGTTACCTGGCAACAGCCAGGTAGGCCTGTCCCACTATAAAAGGGGTTCCACGCCCCCTCCTCACTCTCTTGTTTTCTCCTGTTCTTGCTTTCCCTTTCCCCCTCTCTCTCCATGTGCTCATGGCCAGCCTCTATTCCTCTACTTCTCTACTCTCTCTGCCTTTCTCTGCCTCTACTACCCTCTTGATTCCCCTCTCCATGCCCTGAATAAACTCTATTCTATACTATACTGTCCTGTGGCTGGCCCCTCAAGGGTAAGGGATGCCTCAGCATAGGCCCACTGAAGCACACCTTCCCCAACACCTCATCACACCTCCAAAGAACATACCCCCATGAAAGTCCCAGGCTCAGACAGTTCTTGGATGGAGAACTATCCCTCCAGAGTACATTGCATGATAGCTTCATTATAGGACAAAGAAGCACGGGAATAAGATCTGCTAGAAGTCTACTACTTCTGCCTCTGGGTGCATAGGCCTGGCCACCTCAGGCTGTGCAAGTCTGACCAGCTATGGTCAAGTAGGCCAAAGTAGGGGAGAAAAAGACCAAAAATAAAACTTCCTTATTAAAGATCTCACATGACAGCGGTGTGAATTCTCTGGCCCAGCAGAGGATCTCAGATTCTGCACCCACACCTTAAATGTCTCAAACAACAGAGAGGCAAATAGCAATTACTCTGCCCTCAGTGCTTACCAAACTGACATAAGAAAATGCTGCGACCAGGGCAACCTTGTACCTAAGCCTACCACCTAACTAATATGAAACCACATGATAGCTCAATTTCTCATGTCCTTTACCCCGGCATTCAATTCTTCCTCTTAAGAAAAGCTAATTTCAGGGACTATACCCTAACCATCCATGTCCCCACATTAAAAGAGGATCCTAGTTTGGTCATCAAATTTACCTTTTTGGAAAGTCATTCAGAATACTGAAATAGTATCTTTGACAGTTGTATTTGTAGAATAACATATGATTCAAGGAGTACAAAGAGTTTGGCAATGATACTTATGAGTGTTTTCTAAAGCATTCCAAAAGCCAATACTAATTTAATTTTATTTTGCTTTACAAATTATGTCTCTAAACAGGTAATCTATTTTTAAGTAGAATGGTGTTAAGAAATATGCTTACTGCTTTAAGTACATTAAGACCTGAAGATTTGCCCATGGACAAAAGGAGAAAAGAGTTGGCTTTAGCCTTTTTTGTTAATTCAATCTATAATATAAATTATTTATTACAGAAAATGATTGATTGCTTTCATCTGTTGACTGAGTGTATGGAACAGAAATGTATATTTTTAAAAATGTTCTCTTAGTGGGGTTAATTAATTTTGAAAAAGATTGTAAATTAAATAATTTACTCTTGACATGGCAGCCACTGACTTGGTTAGTGACATTGGATATTCTAGGGCACTGTTTGTAAGCCTGTGAGTTTCAACCTCTTGGGGGTCAAATGATCCTTTCACAGGGGTCACATATTAGATATTCTCCACATTAAGTATTTACATTACAATTCCTAAAAGTAGCAAACTTATAATTATGAAGAAGCAATGAAATAATTTTATGGTTGGGAGTCACCATAATATGAGGTGTATTAAGGGTCACAGCATTAAGAGAGTTGAGAACCACTGCTCTAGAGTGTTCTAGAAAAGTAGCTCTTGAGGAATAAGGAAGGCAGTCACTATCTCTGGGAGTATATTTTTAAAATAGAAATTGAAAATAATTTCTTTTGGGAGAATACAACTTAAAATTAAATTGTCTCTCTTCACAGTTTGACATATAAGTTGTATTTACTATATAACCACATCTATAACAATTTGATGTTAACAAAATATGTATTGCCAGTTTTTCAAATATTAAATATGGTCATTTAAGGTGACAGTTCCAAATTTTAAAATATTTAGCTTATCCCATGTGTCTGTTTTTGTTCATTAAATACTAGCTGGTAATGTTAATATTTGATAATATATAAAATAAATACACAAAATTCATCAAATGTGAAAGCAAAAATTACCACTTAGACATTGTTGTGGTTTGAGTAGATGACACCCTGACTCATGTTTAAGTGCTTGGTCCATAGGAAGTGTTGCTATTAGGAGGCGGAGCCTTGTTGGAGTAGATGTGTTCTTATTAGAGGAAGTGTGTCACTGTGGGGGAAGGCTTTGAGGCCTCCTATATTCAAGCTAGGCCCAGTGTGGCACACAATTTTCTTCTGCTGCCTACGAATCAAGATGTAGAACTCTCTGCTTCTCCAGCACCATGTCAGCCTGAATGCTTCCCACCATGACTAAACCTCTGATACTGTAAGCCAGCCCCAATGAAATGTTTTCCTTTGTAAGAATTGCCGTGGTCATGGTGTCTCTTCACAGCACTGAAACTCTAACTAAGACGGACACTTTCTGTTCAGATTCATTCTTTGGCTGCTGACTTTATTTACAAAGCTTCCAAAGTGCTTGTTTCTTGTTCTCCTTGCTTGCAGGAGTCTGATGTTAACAAACAGCTAATTATAGAACTTCTACAGAACTCTGGTGGAAGGTCAATTGTACATCTGAATTTAACTGATGTTAATCTTGATGTAAATGTTTTCCTCATATAACCTTGTCTCTTAATATTCTCCATAAAGTTGTACACTTACTATCTCTTGACTTATGGTCTATATCTCTGTCAATTATTAAGTTTTATCATAATCCCTTGAATGGACCCTCCTCTGAGACACTATTAATTGCTGCTCCCCTTATCACCCTACTGTCACTCTTGAAACAGTTACCAAGAGATAAAACAGTCTGGTGACCAATAAAAAGGGCCTAATGAGGCATGGTCCAGCCAACTCATCGCTCTTCTTGCCACACTGGACATTGATTTTGAGACTCAGAATGAAAACAGCTGGACTGAAGCCTTTTTTGCATAGATTAACCTCTCTCTCTCACTAACTCAGATGAGCTTAACATCCTTCAGAACCACCTTGACTCCTTGACTGATACAAGACTCCAAAAGTAAAAAGCACTACATCTGACTACTGCCAAGGATGGGAATCTATGTCCTTAAACAATGCTGCTTCTGGGCCAGCAAATCCTAACTGGTTTGAAATGGAACTAAAGACACAGGAACCAGGCAAGAATTCACCTGGCACCCTCCCACTCTGGCTCCGCCCCTTGATCCGCCTTCCTCCTTATTACCCTATACCTGTATTCTTACCCTGCCTTTTTTTTTTTTAAAGATTTATTTATTATTATAAATGAGTACACAGAAGAGGGTATCAGATTCATTATGGGTGGTTGTGAACCACCATGTGGTTGCTGGGATTTGAACTCACGACCTTCGGAAGAGCAGTCAGTACTCTTACCCGCTGAGCCATCTCACAAGCCCCCTTACCCTGCCTTTTAAATGTTTCACTTACTGAACTAAACTCTCTACCCAAAGAAAATGTACCATGAAGCTCTCCCAATACCTCTCTTCCTACAAAAGCTCCATATATTCCTAATATATCTGCAAAAAAAAAAAAAAAGACCTTTTAGATGCTGTGGCAAAATTCTGGCAAAAAAGGGACCTTCATCACTTTACACTGAGCCAGAGTAAAGTCTTTACATTGGTCCTCTATTTTCTCTTCGAGTGCTTTGTAGCTTCCTGCTACTTCTGCTAGCTCATTTTGGTACAACAATCCTGCCAATGGGACTAGTCACTTCCACCCTGAATCAACTCTATGCCCACTCTCTCCCACCTCTGCTCCTCCCTATCCTTCCAACTTCCCAGGAAATCTCTGTTTAATTCTGTAAGCAAACCTTCTGCTTGGAGGCCTCTAATAACTATTTCCAGAGTCTCTCTAGGAACGTAGGATGGAATCACCTGACCCATCATAACCAATGAAGTTACGACTCTCCCCCAGCTACATGACCAGAGGACCCTGAGTACCCACTATGACAAAGACTCTCTTCAGAAAGCAGCTATAGCACCCCTGTCCTGCATTTCTTTATATCCTCTCATAGTTAGTATATTAGTTTACTGCTGAAGGTCTATACTAGCAGCTTCTCTTGCAGACTACAGAAGTCACTTGCACCCCATAAAAGGCTACCTCCCATCTTCCCTTGGAGACATTTTGGCCATCTCGTACATGAGTGACAAGATGCCTGTCTCTGTGAATAAACATGGTCCTACGTAGGGGTCAAGCAAAGCCTTTCTTTCTGACTGGTCTATCTACAGTTGTGTCTTTTTGATAAGCTAACACTGATCACCTTCCAGACAACAGTGAAAGGGTGGGTCCTTCTGTTCCTTTACCACATCTCACAGTGACACAACTAACCCTCCATGCCTGCTGCTTACACATCTAAGGGCCCAATCAACCTTAAACTAAAAACCTAAACAATACAAAAGAACAACTCTTTACATAAATTTCCAAGGTATTAAGTATTAAGTCATCTAGAGTTGATTTAAAGTACCCAGGGGGCATGTGAGGGTTTGATGCAGAGAATTACGCTCTTCATATAAGGGATTGAAGCATACTTGGTAATTGGTACCCACATAATCATGCTATACCCTTCATCTGTAGATTACTATCAGCTATACATTGTTGAGACTCTTGCCCTGGACTCCTACCAGAACATATGGTAACAGTGGGCTATCCAACTCAGGCTATCTCTCTCAACCCCTGTCCTAGGGACAGACCTTTCTCAAGCCCAATAACTGTGGATCAGGGGATCTCGCTAAATAGAGTCTGCAATCCGCTAGAGGATAAAATGTGCTCAGAACATAGACAATGACCACTTAAAATGCATAGCCTAGGAAGCTGCACTACTGACAAGCACTTATAGAGGATGCTCAGAGCAAGGAGCTCAAGAGCCCTGTGACTGGGTAGCAGAAACACAAAATGACATATGGAGAGTGACTTGTCATTAATTCACCTTCAAGGACAAGGTCCTGGATACGGGCTCTCATGGTTTGAGCTCAAAGTATTGGCTCCCACCTATAGTCCCAGCTACTTGGAGACTGAGGCAGATGGGTTACTTGAGCCCAGAAGTCAGAGCCAGCTTGTGCACCAGACTGAGATAACACATCTCAGAGAGATCAGAGAGAGAGAGAGAGAGAGAGAGAGAGAAAGAGAGAGAGAGAGAGCTGCTCTGATTGAACAAATACTGCATTTGCACTGTAACGGAAGCATGGCACCTGGAACAGACACAAGAGAAGACAGACTTCCACATTTTACAATAGCTTGTGACTTCCTGTGGTTACAAAGGTCCTAGTCAGACTGACCTAACCCAGGTCTCTTCCTGAGTTCACCGAGTGCAGTGACCCACGAGTCAAAGTTCATATCCATCCTCACTTCATACACCTTATAATTCATTCTTGGTCCCTCTATGCCCTGGCCACATGTGTTACTCCATTTCCACCATCCCTTATCTGTAGCACTCACACCTCCTGAATGTCTCTGGTCACATCTCTCTCTGGTCCTTACATGGCAACCGCAGATCCTTACCTATCTTCTCTAAGAGGTGTCTCCTAGTAATCACCCTGCATCTCAAGGGTCAAGAGCCCAGCCTAGAGCCTAGCTCAGGGCCCTAATAACAACCCCGGATGGAACCCAACTTCCTCTTCCTTTCACCCAAAGGGCCTGATGATATCAATTCCAAACTTCTCAGAATGGAAAAATTTGACCTGTCTTCCTATAACAAGGAAGAGAAGCCTCACAGTTCTTCCGACAGTTCGGAAGTGATTAAAAAAAAAAAAAAAAAAGATTAAAAAAAGATAAAAAAAAAAAAAGCCAACTTCTGCATTGGAGGTAAGATACCTGAGACGAGGTGCCACATACAGGCACCATCTCTATCAAGCCCACACACTACTCAGTGCCTTCCCTGGCAGAGAAGGGAAACTTCCAAGGGAAACTATTTAAGAACTTAACTTAGAGGCAGGGAGTATGGGGAATATCATAGGCCTCTTTGAAGGCTGTACTAAATGCTTAGGAACCAACTGGGAACCTGAACTTCAGTGGATGTGGTTTTACAATGTCAGTTCTCTGCCTCAGTTTTCTCATCCACAAAGCAGGGCTGTTATCACAGGACGAATGACAAATGGGCAGCCCTCTGTCAACAGAAAATAAAGTATTTCCTAAAGCTAAAGTATTTCTGAAAAGGAGGCTACTGGAATGACAGGCTGGATAGAAGTGGGAAATACACGTCCCCAGATGCAGAGACTTGTTAGAGCCCCGCCTTGAACGTGTGCCGAGGACAGACACACAGCTGCCTGGATTTGGAGACACTGAGGGCTTTGTAGGAAGGATTCCACACTGGCTTGCTGAGGCTCCTGGTGAACAAGATTCAGGAAATTCCATAGCCCTGCCCATCCATGTAAAGTCTGGTGACTAGCCAATGAGCACCTCCCCAGAGCAAGCAATGGGCCATCAAATGTGGACCATCACATAAGAATCACATCTTTGCTATTGCATATTCATTCCTGGGCCTACTCCCAGACCTGCTAAGTCTAACACATTGAAGATGTGATACTTTAAAAAATGTGCCAGTGGTTCTTATAAAAAGTCTGAAAACCATAAGCATAGGAATGTGAGAAACCTGTTTGAGGCCCAGACCACTCTGCAGTAGCTACAAGTGACGTAACCTCTCAGAACCTTAACACAGCTCAGGCAGTGAAAACAGTCAAGTTGGCCGAGGCAACACAGCATGGACCCGTATCAAAAACAAAAACACAAAACTCTTGTATGGAGAAAGGGATTCCCAGTCTTCTAAGTTATACCAAGAAACAAGTTCAGCAACATCACACGTATGTTCAAGGCTCAATTTGCGACTGAAAAGCAGGGCTTCTTAGGGTGTTTTCAGGCATGTGGGAAACTGAACATGAAGAATGAATGTCATCCAACTAGGAAGCCATGTCCAACATGGTAAGCCAGAGGCAAACAGGGAACTGAGCTGAAGAAGACAGCCAAGACACTGCTTTCTTCAGGGGTGTCCCAGCGGATGGACAGAGAGTTCCAAGATGGTCTATCTCCATGTGGACATCTGGGGGGGGGGGGGAAGAAGGGGAGAACCTTCACCAGGAGACCCTGGCTCACATCAGAGCCTTAGGGTTCTGAGAGCAGAAGACGTCCACCGGAAGGAAGGAACTCTGAGGTCACCAACCTGGAAAGCAGCCTTTCAAGGCCTCTTTTCAACTGGAAACAAGTTTTGGCCAGAGGGGGAGGGTGGTGGCCGGCACCTTTAACCCCAGCACTCAGGAGGCAGAGGGAGTCGGATCTCTGACTTAGAGGCCAGCCTGATCTACCAAGTGAGTTGTGGGACTGCCAGGGCTACACAAAGAAATTGTCTTAGAAAACAAAACAAAACAAACAAAAAACAAAACAAAAAAAGGGGGTGGGGGGAATTCTCCTTTCTGCTTACCCCTGTGGTTGAATTAGGGAAGAGCTCTAAGAAGCTGAGGAAGAAGAGGGCGACCCTGTTAAGAGGAACAGCAGTCTCAATTAACCTGGATCCCCGAGATCTCTCAGACACTGGACCACCAACCAGGCAACATACACCAGTTGACATGAGGCCCCCAACACATATACAGCAGAAGACTGCAGAGTCTGTGTTCAGAGAAGATACACCTAACCCTCAAGAGACTGAAGGTCCCAGGGAGTTTAGAGGTCTGGTGGGGTGGGGGGTGGGGTGGGGACATCCTCCTGGAGGAGCAGGGGAGGTATGGGATGTGGAAAAGTTGGAGGGTGACTGGGAGGGGAATAAAATCCCAGTAAAATATATAAATAAATCAATTAATTTAAAAAGGAACTAATGAAAGAAAGTGAGAGAGAGAGAAAGAGAGAGAGAGAGAGAGAGAGAGAGAGAGAGAGAGAGAGAGAGAGAGAGAGAGAGAGAGAGGCAGGCTCATGGTATGGCTGTTATCCCAGCACTGGGGAAACTGAGTAAGGAAGCTCATCACCAGTTCGATAACAGCCTGAGCTACATAGAGATCCTATCTCAAAAACAGCGCAGGAAAGGGGAGAAGGAGGAAGGGTAAGGAAAGGAAAGGGAAAGGGGGAGAGAGAAAGGGAGAAGGGCACAGAGAGGGACGGGGAGAAAGAGCAAGGAGACTAAAAAATGGTACCCAGTCTGTGGCCGGGTCACAGTTAACTTTAGTGGATGGACTGTTGTTTTTGCCTGACCTTCAATCTGATCTGTGCCAGATGAATCAGAACTTTTTGTCCCAAGACAGCTATTATCTAAGACCCAGCTATAAATTCTTGTGTGTTAAATGCCATGATGATTTGGCCAAGGATTGCGGCCAGGACTTCAGGTGATCATATTCTAGGCACAGGGCAGGGGCAATCGTAGATGAAACAGACCACGTGCAGCCAGATGCCAACCATGGGTTTGTTCTAATTTAGAAATTAAGTTTAGTGCTAGTCTGAAACCGGGGACCTGTGTGCACCCCTGCATCTAGGGCACTGACAAATCTTTGAGGATGAATGACTTCACCTGGCCCAGACTACTCCCCGGGCCATCCTGGGCTCGTGCAAGTTACACTCAACACCCCTTTTCCAGATGCTCAGTTTGGCTCACCTGCTGAAGACAAGGCAGCCCAGGTGGTTGATTTCGTGGTCCGAGCGGTGGCGGCTGTAGTCCTCCCATAGGTCCTTGATGGCTGTGACCGCCAGGATGAAGAGCACAGGCGCCAGTGCCAGTCCCGGCTGGAAGGCGTTCACAGCCGGCACAAAGTTGAGCAGCGCGATGAAGACGAAGTACACATTGGCTAGGCGATGGAACTGCTCGAAGAGGTTCTTGGGCAAGAAGGACAGCAGCGTGTACTTGGTGGTCTTGAGGCGGTTGTCGGCCAGGTGCTGGATGCAGCCGCGCATCAGCAGCCGCTCGCCCTTGGGGGCTCCGGCCATGGAGTCCTCGGTGCCCAGAGGAGGCAGCAGGTTGGAGCGCACCGTGCGCGTCCTGCTCTCCCAGCGCCTTCGTCGCGGCCGCCGCCTCCACGGAGATGTGGGCTCTTCGGCCGCTGCGGGCTCCCGCTCCATGGCCGCGTGTCGCCGCGCCCGGCTCCTCTGCGGCTCGCGCCAGCCTCCTAGGTGATCATCGCCCGCGGCCCGGGGCGCGGCAGCGCGGGCTCCCCTCCTGCGGGACGCACAGAGCCCGCGGTCAGCGTGTCGCGCCCCGCCCAGCCCGCGCAGCCGGTCCAGTCTTCAAAGTCTACTACTCCCTGCGGGCGGGAGGTCGCGGGCGGGCCCGGCTCTCAGCCCCTAGCAGTCCCCTCCCGCCACCCAGGCGAACTGGGCGGTTTCCGCCGAGGTGGCTCCTCTGCCCCGCCCTCACTCAGCGCCCAGATTCAGATTGGGCGGATAGCGGGAAACAAAAAGAGCCCGCGCTGGAAACTTTAGACAGCTTTACTTTCGTTTCTCTGGGGCATCCAGTTTAGTCCCAGAGAGTTTGCAAATTCACTGTTCCACTAAGAGGAAGACTACGGGACTGAGAATCAGTCCGCCCCATCCCCTCCTAACACGCGCGCTCTTACTAGAACAGACAGACTTGATCCTGGACCGGGAAATGGTATCTGGAGTGCTGGATTAGGACCTCCTCAAGGCTGGGTCACTTGGAGTTAAACCCAGAATCCCTGTTATACCGATTTTCCAGTTTTCAAATTATGTTTTGAAGAGAGCATTGCCACCTAAGAACTCTCCATAAAGTCACTATTTCTGTCCTTCTACAAAAAAAAAAAAAAAACTTTCCCTCCTTTCCAGCCTGCACTTACTTTGAGATATTTTTTGATGAACTAGAATTTTTCTTTTTCTAGAATTACCATCAACTTTCTTTGTTCCCCAAATAGGATTTTTTTATTTCTTCATGGAAGAGATTATAATATACATCCAAAGAGACATTTGAGTCACTGTTTCCCTGCCTGGTAAACAAGGACTAAGATTCCCTAGGGCAGCTTTGATCTAGAGATCCAGAGAAAGACTGGGAAGAGAGGAAGGCTTATGGCCAGCTGAGGGAATGTGGGCAAAGGATTCCTTTCCTGCTGATGGGAAAGAGGAGTTTATATACATTGACTGCTGGGAGATTGAATGTGACTTTGGCAGAAGCTGGGAAGCACCCTACAGGTAAAGTAAGGCCCCACAACTTCCACTCTGTGAGCCTCTTTACAGATGCAGAGAAGAGAAATGGGGATATTTGTAGTCTGGGAGGGCATGGCTCGGGGGAATTAAATGAGAAACAGCTATGGGGTGCTCCTGGTCCAGATTTGAGGACCTTAACCGCTTCCTTTAACAGGCTAATACTTCTTTTCTCTCCCTACCTCAGCAGCATTCCTTATCCCTGGGTGCTTCCTCTGAGGGTCCTGATCTGGCTTTACTCAAATCACTTGTCCTATCCTATCCCTCCTTTTGGGTGGCCTCAACCTTGTGCTCCTTGGTTCACATGCTACTCAGCTATAGAAGAGTCTCTTCTTTGACCAAGCCCACAGTATTGACTAGAATCCAGCATTAGAAGAGTAAAGTAACAGTTACAAAAGGAGGGAAGGAAGGAAGGAAGGAAGGAAGGAAGGGAGGGAGGAAGGAAGGCAGGAAGGAAGTGAGGGAGGAAGGAAGGGAGGAAGGAAGGAAGGGAGAGAGGGAGGAAGGAAGGAAGGGAGGGAGGGAGGGAGGGAAGAAGGAAGGAAGGGAGGAAGGAAGGAAGGGAGGGAGGGAGGGAGGAAGGAAGGGAGGGAGGAAGGAAGGGAGGGAGGGAGGAAGGAAGGGAGAAAAGGAAAGAGGGGAGAGAAGAAAGAAGAGGAGAGGAGAGGAAAGAGAAGAGAAGAGAAGAGTTCCCTATCAAATATCCACTTCCAGTAAGAGGTTCAAATCTGAAGGATGAAAGTCAGATAAGAAAAACGCTGGGCTAAAGTGTCTGCATTTCTCCCAAAGAACTCTCATCTCAGAGTAGACAGGTAGCATCCTAAACTAAGGAGCAAATCTAGTCCTTAACACCTATGACTGTGCTTTCAACCCCATCATTAATCCAGTGGAGTTCCAGGTCTGCCCGTTCCTCCATTCCTTGGCTGTCTCTTGTCTTTACAGGTAGTCTAGGATTGCCCAAAGCCTTCAAGTCAGTCTACCACCTTTTAAGATATGTGCTTCATTCAGTCCACACTGTTAACATAGTTACATGAGCACATCATTTCATTTCCTTACCCTCGAGGTCCTAGGAATCCCCTGTTGCTTTCAAAGTCAAATGCTGACTCCTCAGGCAAAGGTTCCTTGAGGCCCTAGGGGAACTACTGGCACCAGCTGCTTTAACTCTGCCCCTTTTAGTCCCTGCCAACCCAGGGTGAGAGGTCTCCTTACCCTTCTCAGAACAGACCGTGTCCCTCCTGTCTACATTCCATGCTAAGATTCCAAGATTCTGTGAGTCACACTACCCCACCAGTCTGGAACCTTCCCTCACATACTCTGAACCAATCCAAATTCAGTATTTCCTGTTGGGCTTAGCTCATCTAGTCTCCCAAAAATTCTACTACACACACACACACACACACACACACACACATACACACCACACACACACACTCACCACACACACACACATATA
>NW_022196904.1:48986129-48996662 GCF_008632895.1 Mastomys coucha | reverse complement strand
CACACACACACACACACACACACACACACACACACACACACATGCACACACCCATGCATGCACACGATCCTCGGTATTATGGGACTTTTGAGCTTAGTTGTTGCCCATCAGACTAACTCATAGACTCTAGGCTGACTTGACAAGAACAAGGCTGTGATGTAGCCTGACCAGTGCTTGCCACTCAAATCTCTGTACTTTTTAATGACACCAGCCTGCTGGGTCCTAGGCAGATCACTGAACCCATGTTGTTCAGTAAGCCTCTCTTCATCACTGGTATTGTACCCTGGCATTGTTGTGGGCAGCAAGAATGAGAAAGAAAACTGCCAAGGTAAAGAAATATATTTGTGCAGTGGTGGCACATGCCCATGCCTTTAATCCAAGCACTTGAGAGGCAGAGGCACGCAGATTTCTGAGTTTGAGGCCAGCCTGGTCTACAGAGTGAATTCCAGGACAGCCAGGGCTACACAGAGAAACTCTGTCTTGAAAAACAAAAAAAAAAGAAAGAAAGAAAGAAAGAAAGAAAGAAAGAAAGAAGAGGAAAGGAGAAGAAACATACTTGTGGCGGCACTGACAGCTCAGCAGGAAGAGAATGCAACCCCTAGCAAATCTTGAGAAACACTCTCATAGGCGGGACCCTGTAGAGGTGCAGGAGAGCTAAGTGAGAGAGAATCAACAGGGAATAAAACCTGAATGAGGCAAGATCTGTGGTAGAGCCAAGCACAGGAGACTATTCTGCACAAAGACCTCAGAGAAGGACAGACCTAGAATTGAAATCTAAACAGGTAGGACTCTGTCTGCCATTCATTCAGAAACCCATGGTCCTTCCTCCTCCCCAAGTCTGTGCTGGAGTCTGAGAATATTCCACGAACACCACTATATCCCAGTGTTTTAATCCCTAGAAAGAAAACATGGACATGTTGGAACACAGGACAGGTAAGCATGTAGCTGTTCCCTCTGTGGATAGAAGTCAGGAGGCTTTCCAACAGCCCAAAATACAAGCCTGAGGCTGGGAGCAATCTAGATGTCAAGTATAGGTAGTCATGGAGTCTTGGGCCAGCAGGGAGACCTGTATGTCTGGAGCTAAGTGAGGGAGCAGAAACGTGCATTGTATAGATCTATAAATCTTGGTGAGAATTTTGACTTTTATATTAAGTGCAAAGGGAGGCCTTTGAGCAGAGGAAGCATGTCATTGGACTCTGGTTTGTGACTCAAGGACCAGAGTAGAAGCAAAGGGGGCAACATAGTAAGTCACTGCAGGGCAGATAGGGGACAATAGCTCAGGCAGGTGGTCATGTGGAGGGGAAGGGGGCTGCTTAGAGCAAGAGGATTTAATATTAAATATTAGTTAGGATATAAATGAAAGAGCTGCATATGACCAAGCGGCTGAAAGTGGAGCTGCCATCTACAGCTATGTCAGGTTGGGGCTGTTGTAGCTTTCAAATCTACTGGGAAAGACCAAAGACTTAGACTCAACTCACATTTAAATTGAGTGAATTTATCCTTACTTCTTAGCAGGATGGCAGCCTTAGAGTCAATCAGCATGCTGAGCTAAAGGGGGCTAAAGGAAGGGTTTACAAAGGTGGGTATCAAAGATGTACATTATAGTTATCTACGGAAACCACACCTGGACAAGAAAATTGTTTTACTCCCCTCAGCTGTTTCTCTTTCCCACTATAAAGTAATAAAAAGTTCACTTCATCCCAGTCCCACAGCAATAAGTGAGTGTACAAAAGCAAAAAGCAAGCTGTTAAATACCTCATAGCAGGAGCACCATTATCCCATTCTCATCTCACCTGCAGGCCCCTAGGGTCTCACAGGCATTCCAGGGCAAACAGTCAACAGCCCTTAAGGGATTACGGGTACAGTATTAAGTTGCTCTAGCCATCACAGGGGAGTTGTTGTGTAAATTATTACACAGGTCTGAGGGGGGAGTTGTGTGTAAATTATTACACAGGCACTCTGGGGGAAGTGTCTCTAATAAATGGGATTAAAACAGTTTATTTTGGGGCAGGCAATAACACAGTATTATCAGGTTAGAGCTGGCTGTCACATCCCCACAGGTAATGCCACAGGAACAGAGGTGGACAGGAAGGTCAAGGTCTAAGAGTTGGGTTAGCCAGTTGTACTGGTTGGTTTTGTGTGCCAACTTGACACAGGCTGGAGTTATCACAGAGAAGGGAGTTTCAGTTGGGGAAGTGCCTCCATGAGATCCAGCTGTGGGGTATTTTCTCAATTGGTGATCAAGGGGGTAGGGCCCCTTGTGGGTGGTGCCACCCCTGGGCTGGAAGTCTTGGGTTCTATAAGAGAGCAGGCTAAGCAAGCCAGGGGAAGCAAGCCAGTAAGGAACATCCTTCCATGGCCTCTGCATCAGCTCCTGCTTCCTGACCTGCTTGAGTTCCAGTCCTGACTTCCTTGGTGATCAACAGCAATGTGGAAGTAAGCTGAATTAACCCTTTTCTCCCCAACTTGCTTCTTGGTCATGATGTTTGTGCAGGAATAGAAACCCTGACTAAGACACCAGTCAATATGCAAGAAAGAGTGGGAGAGGGCAGATTTGTCAGCATGCAGAGCTTCACTACCCTTTGTGAACGACAGGGTTTGAATCTGTATTTGCTGCAGTTGCATAGAAACATGGATCCCCCAAGACAAAAAAAGCATAGAACAAAAGGAATGGTTTGTCCTTTTAATAGATAGAGGATGGGTGCTAAGCACAGTGGGATCAGATAAGGCAATAAATTAGGAGGTGGTTTGGAAGTATATCAGCCTGTCCCTGTCAACAGATTTTGTATTCAAAGATTCAACCTACCATACCTAGAAAATATTTTGGGGAAAGTGGATTTGCCTTGAACATGTACAGATATATTTCTTTGCTATTATTCTCTGAACAATATAGTCTAACTCTTTCCATAGCATTTCAACAATATTGGGTATTAGAAAAAAATCTATGGGTGATTTAAAATATGGGAGTGTGGGATAGTTTGTAATAACTATTAGACAATTTTTAATATAAGAGATTTAAGAATCTAGGGCTTTGGTATCTGCATAGAGGTGGAAGACTGAAGAACAAATCCTAAAACTAGTATCCTACAGATATGGAAAGATGACTATGTATTATAAAATTACTTTAGCAATGACCTTTTTATAAAAAGTGGTGATTCCCACCCCCACTCCCACCCCAAGAAGTCTCCTGAGAAGGCTTAAAATCTGAGAAAGTAGGCCTGTTCTATTTTGGAGCAGTTGGGGAAATAACAAGGCCACTGAGCTGCAGCATCCTGAACATGTATGGCCTGTATCCAAACTGGAGATTTACAAGTGGTTTCTCTCCAAACTAGCTTCATATTAGTGTCATCAAATGATCTTCTACTGTTGCTATATTACATTCAAAACTTCTAGAGCAGTTAATCACAGTGATCTAGGACCATGTTTCCTGAAGACTTCTTAGCTGATTGTCATGAGTAACCAGGTTTAGTCACATCTGTTCTACATCTGCAATGAGCATGAGCCTGCATTCCAGTCCAGTCACTGGGTTTTCAAGAACACCTGACAGGATAAAAGAAACTTGTGCAAGTGGGATTTTCCTCTTTACTAGTAAAGCTGCCAAGAAAAGGAACACATACCCCTTCACTAAGTATGCACAGAGAAATCAGGAGTTCAAGGCCAGCCTAGGCTTTATAGAAAGCTCAGGACTTAAGCTGTGTTAGACTCCATCTTTAAAAGCCCAAAACAAGCAAACAAAACAAACAAAAGAATACGGTTGGTGATGAGGATGTTCTACATAGAGAGACGGGGTTTCAAACAAATCATACGAAAAACCTTCCGAAATCCCCAGAGAAGCAAAACTAGCAGAATTCATCTGTATATGAGGAGGGACCCAGAGTAACCAGCTTATGACTGCAGGCTAAGATGCTAATGCTTCCTCCTTAAACTAGGGAAACAAGGAAGCAAAGCTCTGCAAAGAACGAATAAGGATAAATGAGCAAAATTTATCTAGAACTAGGAATATAACAGTATTGTGCCTTGACATAAGCTAAGAACCCAACAGATACTGAATGATTGAAAGAATGTGGATTAGAAAAACTCTTAAGCACTGTTGGTTGGGTGTGTGAATTGTGAACCCACCGTGTTAGTGTTTGATATAGCTCATTCAAAAATTAAATCCTCAAAACTCAATATTCTCATTCCTAATAAAATGTACAAAGGAATTTTACACATAAATAACAAATTCATAAATTATACATTTTGGTCATAAAATGATGTGGTTGTTGTATTGACAAAAATGAAAAATAACCATAAAATGAAAGTTAAGCACAGCCACAAGCAACAAAATTTGATGAAACACAACACTGGGCAAAAGCACAATTCTCAAGAACCTACATGTAGGGCATTACTATTTTTTGAGATCACAGATATTACTAGCAATACTAAGAAGAATATAGTTATTCATATGTGATAATTTCTCATAAAGTAAAGTGTGCTTACTTTATAATAGAACCACTGCACTCTAGGGCACTTACCCTAGATAAATTAAAATGTATATGCACACAGCATAATAACTCGATTCATGGTAGTCACAGACTAGAAACAGACCAAATACCTCCAACAAGCTAATGGATAGCATATATCCTGGTGCATGCACATCGTGGAATTAACTAGTCAGCAATAAAAGCAAGCTATTGATAAACAGAACTTGGATGGGTCTCAAGAGAATGATAGCGAGTAAAGAAAACTCATCTCTATAGTCTACATGTTATGTGATTTTACTAACACAGCACTTTTAAAACAACAAAAATAAAGATGAAAGTAGCATGCTGACTGCCAGTGATTATGAAGAAGGGGGGGATAGAACAGTTAATGGTTATAAAAGGAAACTTACTCCAGAGTATTCTGGTGTTAAAGTTGTTCTGTATTTAATTGGGGTAGTTACAGAAATCTGTATATGACAGATTCATAGAACCCATACATATGCATATATGATGACATCTAAATAAAGCTGATGGACTTCACTAGTTATCATTTAAATATATACTTACATTTTATAAATTTCAGGTAAAGTTATGTTTAATATTTATATTAAAGTTATATAAACATATGATGAATATATTCAAATAGTAATAAACCTGACATTTCACTAGTCATTGGGCTTACATTTAACTGATTTTAAAAATATTAACCTTCTGATTGTCATATATCTGCACATAGTTGTTAGACTTCATAACTAGTGATACCTAATATATACTATTCACATGCTAAAATAGTGTATATTCAGAAGATAAGCTACAAAAAATAGATGTACATTATGATACTTCCTACCCCACAGTTCTCTCTGCCTCATGGAAGGCCTGCCCAACCTGGGGGATGCCCAGGTGAGACACCCACACTCCAATCCCCTCACCTGCTAGGTCCCCAGCAAGCCCAGCAGCCATAAGCTCTGCCCCACCCTACCAGACCTCCATCTTCCTTCTAGTCCACACCTCTACCCTATCCCCACAGCTCCTCTTGCTTCCCAGGAGGCATCCTCCATCCCTGGACCCCACAGACAGCCAGATGATAAAAGGCAAACACAAGAACATAATCAACAGAAGTCAGTGTATTATGGCAACATCAGAACCCATCAGAACCCACCAGAACTCTCCTACTACAGCAAGCCCTCAAGATCAAGACTGTGACCTTAAATCCCATCTGATGAAGAAGATAGGGGCCTTTAAAGAGGATATAAATAAATCCCTTAAAGAAATGCAAGAAAACAGTTTTTGGTTCCTATGTTGGTGGATTATAAGGATCCTCTACCACACTCAACTTTTTAAATGAAAAACATGTAAGACACGTAGGCCATTTTCATTAGGTTTTAATCTTTATGGTCTTTTATTGTGCATGTTCACTGTACATGATACTATGCTTTCACACAGCACATGTTGTTTGCTTCCAATAACCCGAACCCTCCTACCTGGCTTTGTCCCCTGTGTTTCACATTAACCCCTTTCTTTTTCTGCTTTTACTTTCTTATTATACATGCAGACTCTATTTTATGTATTCACATAAAATGTAAGAATCAAAAACAAAAGAAAACACTGAATATTTGCCTTTTGGAGGCTGGCATGGATCTCTTAACATAATGATCACCAGTTCCACCCATTTTCCTGCTCATGACATAACATCGTCCTTTATAGCTGAAAGTGTCTCTTTTATAAACCAATTTTTCTTCTTCCATTTCTCTATTGTTTGGTTTTATAACTCAGTTATTGTGAATAGTAGTAAATACTGATGTACACATAGTTTCTCTGACCTTGACTTGAAAACTTTTCAGAAAGTTCCCAGGAGTGGCATACCCTCTTTGTAGGTTAGATCTATCTTTAGTGTGTTGAAAAGCCTCCATATGGTTTCCATGGTGATTGGACTACTTTACATTCCCACAAGTGAATAAGTGTTCTCTTTTGTCCACATCCTTTTCAGTATTAGTTACATTTTTTTCTTAATGCCTGTCATTCTGATTTTTGTGAAAAGGAACTTAGATATAATTTTAATTTGCATTTCTCTTATGGGTACTTGGGTTGAAAATTATTCATGTGTTTATAGGCAATTTATATTTCATCTTTTGAGAAATTTCTTCTCTTTTCATTAACTCATTCATTTATTGGGTTGTTTAATACCTTGTTTAGCTTTTATAATTGAAAAAGGCACAGCTCACAGAAAGCACTGGAGAAACCAAACTTGTTAAACACACAGGTCAATTTTCTTCAAAGGAAGGAAATGACTGAAGCCTGGTCACCTGGGAAGCTGGAGTGAATGTCCTCTAATAACCTGGTAGTCTACTTGCTATTATATGAAACCAGCCTCCTGAGTCCCCGAAAAACATGAACATTGTTCAGACTCTAGTCCTTAGCTTAGTCTCTCATCCTTATGAAAAGGGTCCCATGTACTTGCATCTTCCATCAATAGAATATGCCTGAATGCTTATTACTATTTCTTTCTGCTTAAGCCTTGCTCTGAGCACTGTTTATGAGCTAATTCGTTCTTACTGTAAAGTCTGTGAGTACTTGGACACTTTGCTAGGGCATTTCTATATAGCTATGCTTAAAGGTCTGTTGTGATAATTGTCATGTTCCAAATTTTTACTGCGCTTAAGTGTGCCAGAAGAGTAAACCTTCAGGTCAGACTCTAGAAACTTTGACACAGCGCCCGCAAAATTGGTGCTGACTTACGTTTCCTTCTCCACCTTGTACAGATCTTTGCCCTATCGCAGTGAGCTTTGCCCAGCCCCCCCCCCCAACAACAAATGGACAGTGTAATCTAGACATTAATCCATTTTCAGATGTGCAGTTAGCACTTTCTCCCGTTTTGTACACTGTTTCTTCATGTGATTAACTGTTCCTTTTTCCATCCAAAGGCTTTTTAATTTCATGAGGCACAGCTTGTCCATCACTGGCCTTATTTCTTAAATGCTGGAAGGCCTATCTAGAAAGTCCTTGCCTATGATTATCTTCTAAAGTGTTTTGCCAGCAGTTTCCTCTATCAGTTTTAGTTTCTGATCTTACACTGAGGTCTTTTGATCCATTCAAAGTTGATTTTTTTTTTAACTTTTTTCATTAGTATCTCTTAATTACACATAATAGTGTGTCTCATTATGACATTTTTAGTACCAGACTTGACTTTTCTCCTGTGTAGCAAGCATCAAATCCAATCAGAAAATAGTTAGTTACTTCTATAACATTATTGCACCCAGAGGGTTCATCTGGCTTGGCATCCTAGATTTGTTGTTGTTGTTATTGTTGTTCTTGTTCTTGTTTTAAACATGCTGACATATGTAGATCTAGTTTTATCCTTCTACATGTGAATATCCAGTTTTTACTGCACCACTTACTGAAGGTTAGGTGGCTGTAGCTTTATAAATTTCTATGAAATTCTCTATTCTCTATTCCTCTATTCTGTCACATTGATGTATTTGTCTCCATTTGTGCCAGTTTAGTGTTCATTTTCTTAGTATTTCTCTGTGGAATAACTTGAAATCAGATATGATGACCCCTCAAGGATTATTCTTTTTACTCAGGATTTCGTCAGTGTGCAGACTATTTTTTTTGTTTTTGTTTGTTTGTTTGTTTTTGTCAGCTTGACACAAACTAGAGTAAGCTGGGAAGACAGAACCTCAATTGAGAGAATGCTCTCACTAGATCGGCCTGTGGGCAAGCCTGTGGGGCCTCTTCTTGATTAATGATTTATGTAGGTGGGGCCATCCTAGAGGGTCCTGCCATCTCTAGGTAAGCATCACTCCTCCAAAGCCTCTTCCTAATCTGATCTTGCCTTGACTTCCTGCCCTGACTTCCCTCAATGATGGACTTGCAAGCTGGAGTAAACCCTTTTCTTCTTTTTTGGTAATAGTGTTTTATCACAGCAGTAGTAAGCCAAACTCATTTTCAAGACACCTACTTCTAAATAAGGTCACATTCTGAGGTACTATGAGTGAAGACTTCAACTTATAAACTTCAGGAACACGAACTTAGCTGATAAGAAGCAACACAAGTTAATTAAATGGTTTGTTGAGTAACTGCTTGCTTGTGTTCTGGCTGTAGAAGGATAAGATGGGGCAGAAGAAGGAACAGCTGGGCTAAGGATATTGTTCAATGGTAGAGTATGTGCTTGCTCTGGCAAGGACCTGGGTTTGGTCCTTAGCCGCCCCTCCCATCAATCCAATTTTATCTTATAGAATAACTGAATATATGTTTGGATAAATAGTAAGGTGTTTGATATGCAAAATAGATAGAAAATGTGCTATTTAGTGATGAATGAATTAGGGGAGGAAAACGTTTTTATTGGGGACAGAGAACTCCTTCTCTCAGACAAGCCAACCTTATTATAGATAATTGTGAACAAGGGTAAAAGATATGCAAGAATTGTTTTCAGACACTGGACAAAGGAGTGACAAATGGAACAAGAACAGATTGCTCTAGTTTGCTACCTGTGGTCTGTTCAAAATGTAGCTAAAGATACTGGAGGCAGGCCATCCAGAGCATGATTGCTTCTAAGGGAGGTTTTGTTGGAAGCAGCTATATTCTGGAACAATCTGAAAACATAGGGAACTTGCAGAAAAGACACTTCTGAATTCTATATAGCATCAACCTAAGGCCTTGACTACAAAGTAAGCAAACACATATAGGTGGACACTGTGCGACCTGATACTATGAATCTGTTGTGTAAGACACAAACTCCAGGCACTGTGCAATGCTCTGTGTGCCACATTTGCAGTATCTCCTACCCACTCATTTCAGCTTTCAAACCACAAGGATGAGTGTCCTGAATAATTCAGTGGGATCCCAGGAAGGTCATGGTCTAAGAGCAAAGGTCATGGCTCAATCAGAGGAGATGATACTCTAGACCCACAATATTGTAGTCCAGTTAATCTGAAACCAGTAAATTCCATACATAATCCAGTACCTATCTGAGGAATAAAAATTGCAGATCTCTAAGGAGAAAAGATGATTCTGTATACAAATGTCAAGTCAAAGTATGAGATGACACTACAAAGCATGGCAGGTAGTTCTTAAGACAGAACTACACAAAATGAAAGCTGTGGAAACCTACCTCTCTAGTTACCTACCTCTCAAAGTCAAAGTTAGGTGTGGTAGCAGAGAGGAGAGGAGGGGAAGAGAGAAGGAGGAAGAAGAAGAAGAGGAGAAGGAATAGGAGGAGGAGGAAGAGGAGAAATAGGAGGAGGAGAAATAGGAGGAGGAGAAATAGGAGGAGGAGAAAATTGTCAACCTATTTGACTCAAGTTTGAAATGAGAGGATGGGACATTTTAAATAACTATTATAATCGTATTCAAATATATGGTAGTCAAATATATAAGGTATATCTGCAAGAATATAAAAACTATAAAAATTCAAATGGAGGGATTAAAGCTGAAAAATACTATATAATAAATAATAATATTACCACATAGGCTGAACAATAGATTAAAAATATCTGTAAATAAGGAGCTGGATATCGATTATCCAGGCTGAGTACAAAATTGAGTGGGGGAGCACTTGTCTGGGCTATGTGAAGGCCCTGCATTCTATTCCCACCATCAGTAAAAAATCTAGCAAGCCAAGGTGTATACATATACATATATGTATGTATATGTGTCTGTGCATATGTGTGTGTGTGAATTATTGAACCTGAATAGCAGAGAGAAAACATTTGCAAAATAGTATTCTATATTTTAATGTATGTGGGGGGAAAAAGACAGTGAGCAGCAGAGTACAAGCACCTGCCTTAGGAGGGAAGGAGGAGTACATGGTTAAAAACAAGCTCCTGTCAACTCTCAAGAAACTCTGAATACTCTGGGAAAGATGGATAAAAGAAAACACAAAAAGACTCATTTCAGTCCAACTGCTGAAAATCAAAAAATAAGAAAAAAACCTTGAAGACAGAGGGAAAACAGACCCACTGAATGGAGAGAACACCCAGGAATCCAGCTACTTTTTTTTTAACATTATTTTTTTTTTATTTTAGATATTTTCTTTATTTACATGTAAATTTCTCCATTCCCAGTTTCCCCT
>NW_022196904.1:48955480-48985916 GCF_008632895.1 Mastomys coucha | reverse complement strand
TTGTTGTTCGTCCTAAGGGGCTACAAACCCCTCAGCTCCATTGGTCCTTTCTCTAATTCCTTCACTGGTGACCCTGTACTCAGTTCAATGGATGGATGTGAGCCTCTACATCTGTGTAAGTCAGATACTGTCAGAGCCTCTCAGGAGATAGCTATATTTAGGCTGGCTTGCCCTTCCTTCAGTCCCTGCTCCTTTTTTGTTGAAAAAAAAAATGGGTTCTAGAAGACAAAGGAGTGAGGTATGTTAAGTGATGATAGGAATACCACCCCCCCCAAAGTAGTATCAATAATTCTATAGCCAGTAAAAAGTACCTGTCAAAAATGAAGACAAGCCAGGGGTGGCACACTATCTGAGTCCTTGGAAAGTGAAAGCAGAAATATCAAGAGTTCAAAGTCATCCTCAGCTACATTGTTCAAGGCTAGCCTGAGCTGCATGAGACCTTGTCATTGCTGTCATAGTCATTGTCATCATCATTATAAGAATAAAAATAATACCAAACATAAATAAATATAAATTTTAATAGCAAAACAAAGATGTTTTTAAGATACATGAAAATTAGTCAGGCCTGATGGCACAAACCTAAAATCTCAGAGCTTGGGAAACTGAGGCAGCAGGTTCCAGAGTGTTCCAGTCTTGGCTTCTTGGGAAAGCTGTGTCTGAAGGGGGTCTAAAGATAAAAAAAGATAACCATCACCAGCTACCTGAATGAGAAAAGGAGCTGAAATGCTCCAGGATGAAGGCAAATGAGTGTAGATCAAACCCAGATCACATGGCAGTGAAGAAAGGCAGTGGCCTTTCACAGGCAAAAATTCTAGAAGATTCTAACAATTTATTTCATGCTGCTACAAAAATCAAGTGATGGGCTAAGCAAATGTATGCCAATTTACCATATAAATTAGACTATATGAGAAAGACACAAAGTGTAGAGGATAAGTGGAATTACACTGTCACCAGTTATGTAAATAGTACTGAGGAAATATAGGAGTGACTCTAAGCAAATACATGTAGCCAACTAGACAAATGGAAAAGTTGCACACAAAGCAGCTTACCAAACAAGTTTGTTTTGTTTTACCTTTTAAGATGGAGTCTTATTCTAGCCAAGAATTGCCTGGAATTTACAATGAGAAAAACTACAGCATAAGAGCACTAAAAGGTCTAAATGGCTTCATTAATTGATATTAATAAAAGATATTAATTGTATTTATTAACAGAGATAGTATGTCCCTACAATGTTCTCACAGGTCTTGAACTTCTGAACTCAAGTCACACTCCAATCTCAACGTTTCAAATAAAGAGAATGAATTCAAAATAAAATCAAGGTTTCGGTACACATGCACAAATACAAGAATGGCTGCAGGAAGAAATGATGCTAAGTGATGATGAGTATAGAGGAGGAATGGTGTAGAGAACATAAAACTGACAATAGTAGTTTTCAGCTTTTACATTGAATTTTACAGAACTTTCCCATGATTGGTAACTCTAGCCTTAGACATTGATTATGGAGAAGTGAAAATACACATACACAAAAGGCTTATTGCCAAGTATTGTGGAACTCGCCTGTAAATTCAGCACTGAGGACATTGAGACATGGTCATGGCCATGAGTTTGAGGCTAATGAATTCCAGGCAAGTCTGGACTAGAGAGTTTAAGATTTTATCTCAAAAAGTAAAACAAATAAAAGGCATGTTCATTGCAGCTTTTAACAACATGCCTGGAAGTGAGAAATTAGGGTATTTCCTCAACAAGTGAATAGGTAGACAAATGTATAGTAGAAGTTAGTGTCTGTTTTTCTATTGGTCTTGGTCTTATATTAATAGTCAACACACTGTGTGTGTGTGTGTGTGTGTGTGTGTGTTTGTATATGTGTGTGTGCGTATCTATGCATGTTTAAATGTGTACACTATTTAGCAATTTAAAAAAATACACTGACAAACATGACTAAAGCACAGAATGAAATTCATAAAAAAGAATTTAGGATGTTTTATTCTGTCTTATTTCAGTGCAAGGTCAGGAAAAGAACAATGGCTGCCTATAGAATAAAGGTAATACTGATTTGTGGGAGCTGGAAATGTTCTCATTGGACAGATTGTGTGCTATAGTATTTCTCACTGTGGCATGCTAACCTCTGAAGGAGGGTATGAGTGGATGTAAAGTGTTTGTGGGCATAGTAATATTCTGGTTTTGGACATGCAAGCCTTTAACTTGGGGATTATCCTTAACTGTCTATTTTTATGCGATTACTCCCTAAAAGTTTGTAAGTGTCCTGCACTTTAGAAAAGAATTGGATAATATGATTCTGAGATAGATTGGCAGGGAGCAGAGATCTCATATGAGGACCATGCCACTGGCTGCGGCTAAACTATTGGGACTCTGGTCATATTAACAGCATTCACACATTCTAACTGTCATGGAAAGGTTTTATCTCCTAGGATGGAATCCCAAGAGTCAACTGGGCTCTCTTGGCCCTGCCTCTTGTTCTTCACTTTACTTCCTACCAAGGGTGCTTTTTATGGTGGTCAAGAAGCCATCTGGAGTGGAGGGTAAATGTAAAGTCTGGTTTGAAGGTTTTCTTCACAGATTTCACACCTTCCACAACCTACATAAGCTTCCCGGGGAGTAGCTGATCTAATTGACTTAATGAAGTAAACCTTTTACACAGTTTTCTTTGAAATAGCATGTTATTGTTTCTTTTAATTACAGGATTCATGAAATGGCTGACTTGCTCTTGTTCATTAAATGAACACCCCGAGAAACCAAGTAACACAGAGAAAGCACACTTGCTAACTCCACCCCCTGCCCTTTTTGTGCTATGTTTTGAACCTTGCCTGTCCAAGTTGCCTCAGCACGTCTGTTCTTCCTGCATCACGCATGCCTCTATGGTCACCTGGTCCAGCTCTCTAAGACCGTGTATCTGACAGACATGACAGACTGGGAGGCAGGCCTCTCTGTGGACTTCTTGTTGGGCCATACTGGCCTTACTTTGTTGCTATTACAATAATGGGTTGAACACTGACTGATTTTCTCCTCTGCAGATCTGTAAACACTACTGTGGCCTGTGAGTCCTCTCAATAACTAATGTCACTGTCAGTACCCTGAACTAAATCTACTTTTCATATGTTTTTTTAAAAAATTATGTAATTTTTTACATAATTTTTAATGTAAATGCTGTCTTATTTTGTTTCCTTTCCTGGACTGCAGAACACTAGGCCGCATCCTCATCTTACAGTAGTGGCTAGTTTTAACATCTTATTGTTGCCCAGAGTCATCTCCCTGACACAGTCTATTCACTGTTACCCACCCTGTGGTGACTGGCACATGTTGCTCCAGTTGTCCAGTTATGCCAGTGGGTATGTCTCTTCAAATTGCTTTCTGGCATTTGCTTCAATGCAGGTTCTGTGTAACTTAGGCTGACCTTGAACATGGATGCATGCCATACCTATAATCAGTTCCTGTACACTTCATAAAGATGCAGCTATAAGACTTCTCTAATGGCTGCATGCTAAAAGGAAGCTGTTTTCATGTGGAGTGAGACAGTGAGAAGCAAGGTGGCTCCTGGCCATTCAGCAAAAGAATCAGCCAGATCCCTTTCTTGCAAATTCTGAATAAGTTATGTTTAAAAGAGGTCCTTTAACACGAAGAAGACATAAATCCTCTTTGATAAGTTGAATAAATACATAAAAATTAGTTCAAACCATCAGTGCAATCTGTTAACTCAAAAACAACAGAAAAAGGAAGAGGCAGAGAAGAGAAAACTAGAGGAAATGAAATGGAGACAAGTTCTCAGACACAGGAAGACTAGCTACTGCCCTCCTCTCTCAGCCTACACCAGGACTTAGGCTCCTAAAACACTGCCTTCGCCCCAACCCACACAGCCACTGTCTTCCCCCTAAAGTGTGTGTTTGTATTTAGAAAAGATCTCATAGCCACAGTCTGGTCTGCAACTCACTATGTGATTCGGATTTGCCGTGAACTCCTGGCCATCCTCTTGTCCCAGCCTCTTGAATACGAGTATTGTAGACACGTGCCACCATGCCTGGCTTTTGCTGAAACTTTAAAACAGTTCTCCTTTTGATGCCTTCAGTGCCCCCTGTACACATCCTCATTGTGTTCTGTTTCCTACACAGTAGCAAGGGTGAATTAATTATTACTTATGACATTTTATTTCAATTTTTTGTTGTGGCAGAATTCAAACCTGCTAGGAGAATGCTCTACCACTGAACTATGAACTCAGTCCAGACGGTGATCTTTATGAATATGCCTATTAGACAGGGTTTCTCCTCTATTTAAAATCCTCTGTGAACTCTCTGAAACCTTGTCTGGGCTCTGTAGTACCAAGCATGCTTTCACGAGTTAGTGTCTCCCTGAACTTACATGTTGCCTCTACTCTTGCTCACTCTTATACAAGGAACCCACTGCTTCCTAATGCCCACTCTCCACATCTTTGCAGCTCTCTTTCAGTTCCTAGAAGTATCATTCTTGCTTTTTCCATTCTCTTTGGGCACACTCCAGGAGTTGTTAATCTTTCAAAGGCCCAATTGTCACCTGACATTATTGTATATGGCATCTTTGTGTCTCTTGCATCCTGTTTGAACGTAAAGTCTTTTTGAGCAGGACAGAGGTTGTTCATTCTGTTTGCCAGAGTGTCTGATCATGGACTAGGGCATGAGTGACACTGGAAAGGAGAATGGGAAGTTGAAGGCAAGCATGTATAGACTTAGAAAAAATTACTGAGGATGTTGGAAGATAGCATGTAGCTGTGAAAGTGCCAGATTGAACAAATGCAAGAGAAGACTGAATCAAAGGGAATAATTCAGGGAGTGTCCTGGCATGTCCCATTTCTCAGGAGGAAAAGGCAGAAGCAGGAAAATTGCTTGAACCAGAAATCTATTGCTGGCCTGGGCAAGATCAAGATACCCTACACACACACACACACACACACACACACACACACACACACACACTATATATATAGTTATATATATGTAAGCATATATATAACTATATATATAACTATATATATAGTGTATATAGTATATATAGTATATATATATATATATAGTATATAGTGTATACATATATATATATACACACACACACATACATACATACATGTTACTATAATTTTTTTTTGGGTAATCCAAGCTGTCCCTAAATTTTCTAAGTAGGTTAGACTGACCTTGAATTCATTTTTAATTAGTTGATTAATTAATTAATTTTAATCCATCCCAATGGCAGGCAGTTTCCACTTCCTCCTCTCCTCCTAGTCCTTCCCTGCCACCCCTGCCCCCATCCACTCCTCTTCCTTTTCTCTTCAGAAAATAGGAGACATCCCATGGATATCAACTACCCTTGGCACATCAAGTTGTGGTAAGGCTAGATGCATCTTCTATTGAGGTTAGACAAGGCAGTTATGGTGGTTTGAATATGCTTGGTCCATATTCCTATGGTACATTAAGCCCTACTTAAAGCATTCTGCTGCTTTCCAAATCCCAAGTCCCCAAATGCACATTCTTCCAAACAAAAGCATCGTCAGCTATCATAGCAATCCCAGTACCTAGTACCAACTTCTGTCTTAGTTTGGGTTTTACTGCTATGAACAGACACCATGACCAAGGCAACTCTTATAAAGGACAACATTTAATTGGGGCTGGCTTACAGTTCAGGTTCAGTCCAGGCAGGCATGGCACTGGAGGAGCTGAGAATTTTACGTCTTCATCCAAAGGAAGCCATGAGCAGACTGTCCTCAGGCAGCTAGGAGGGAAGTCTCAAAGATCACCTTGACAATGAAACACTTCCTCCAACAAGGCCATACCTCCTCCAACAAGGCCACACCTCCTAATAGTGCCACTCCCTGGACCAAGCATATTCAAACCACCATAACTGCTGAGGGTTATTTGAACTGCGGAAGCCTGGCTCTAGATGTTTCAGAGGAGAATTTTAATATGTAACCAAGAGAGTGTTCTTGTGATATTTTGGTGAAGAATGTGGCTGCCTTTTGCCTTTGTCTGAAGAGTCTACTTGTTGCTAAGGTAAAGAGATTTATATTAATTGCATTGGCAAAGGAAGTCTCAAGAAAGCTCGACAGAGACTTTGTTCTCTGGTTAAATCTCATGAAGAGTTTTTTGAACAGAAGTAGCAAGCAGAGAAATGAAAAATATAAAATATATGTTTCAAGTAATAAAGGGACACCAGGAAGTGAAATGGAGCTGAATCCTATGTTCAAGGAAATACACAGATTAAGGGAGTGGTGACTTTGTGGTAGGATCCAGCTAAGGTTATTGTTTATGTGTTTGCCATTGAACAAGGACTAGTTATATGATATTAGGCTTTACTATTACTTGGTTATTGTTTTCACTTGGACTTTTAATCTAGAATGAACTACAATCCGAGAAAGAAAGCCACAGGCTTTTGATCTATACCTTGAGACATAATGGCCATGAAGAGCTTAGGCCCAGGCATGGTGTTACACACCTCTAATCCCAAGAGACAGAGCCATGCAGACCTCTGATTTCAAGGTCCATCTACAGAGTGAGTTCCAGGACAGTCACACATAGGCAGTGAGGGAACTGGAAAACAGAAAGCTAGTAATAAGGTAATAGGTAAGAGGTGCTATGTTCCAGTCCCAGTAAGCAGCAGAATTCAGAAGCTTTGGCCATGTGGCTCTCTGGCTTTATAGTCCAGAATAGAAGGGACTACTAGAACAATTTATGCTGGTTAGTGGGAGCTAAGAAATTAGCAATGATTAAGAAGAGACCAGCATCACTGAGGTGAAATTTTCTGGTAAGTGTTTTGTGAGAGCAAAAAGAAGCTATGTTCTAGAGTGACAGTTTGTGCCTCGTGCAGCAGCTGGACTTGGTAATGTGTAAGAAACACCCAGATGGTACTGGTTTTGAAGGTATGAAGGGGTCATGGAGTGCTGCTGAGGCTTGGCACTGTGAGAGGCCAGGGAAAGCCATTGGTAGAGGTGCAGCCTCAGTTGCAGTCGATGTCTCAGGACTGAGGGGGTCATGAAAAGAAGCTGAGGTTTGGCACCATGAAGATAGCTTCTGAGAGACTATTGGTGAAACCTGTTTGCAGAAGAAGACCCCAGTATACTGGAGATGTCAGTGTCATGGGAAGATCACCAAGAATACCAGTCAAGTGGAGTGGAGTCACCCAGAGCCTAGAGTGCTACAGAGGGCAGAGCCCGATATGTGACCCAAGCCCTTTGAATAAACCCATAAGATCATGTGTGGATCCCAGACATTGGAACAAGAAGTTATAATGTTGAAGTTGTCTTATTAACCCCAAGGTGTTTGAGATGTCAGAGCCATGGGATATCTGCTGAGGAAAACTGCTAACAGGGAGTGCAACCAGCCCAGGAGAAAGAAATTTGTTTCAACAGTCAACAAAAACAAAAAGGGATTTGGAGATCTGAAGACTGCTTTGACATCAGACATGGAGATGGGGAGTCTGGACTCTGTCCAGCTGCTTTCCTGTCTTGCTTTGGGGATTACAATTATGTGATTGGATGGATCTTTGAAGAGACTTTGAACTTTGGACTTTTAACATTGTTGAGACTGCTACAGACTATGGGGACTTTTGAAAGGACTGTATGTACTTTGCATTATGCTCTGTTTAGGTATAGTCTGCATAGACTCGTCTGTTTGAAAAAGACTACGAGGGCCAGGAAGTAGAGTGTGGTGGTTTGAATATTTTTGACCTGGGGAATAGCACTATTAGGAGGTGTGGCCTTGTTGGAGGAAGTGTTTCATTGTGGGGGTGGCTTTGAGACCTTCCTCCTAGCTATCTGAGAACAGCCTGCTTCTGGCTTCTTTTGGATGAAGACGTAGAACTCTCAGCTTCCTCAGTGCCATGTCTGCCTGGACACTGTCACACTCCCACTTTGAGGATAATGGACTGAACCTCTGAACCTGTAAGCCAGCCCCCATTAAATGTTGTCCTTTATAAAAGTTGCCTTGGTCATGATGCCTGTTCATAAGCTAAGACAGCAGCCCGGTTGGAGAAAAGGGTCCCAAAGACAAGCAACACAGTCAGACACAGCCCCTGCTCTCACTGATAGGCGTCTCACACAAAGACCAAGCTGCACGTCTGTTACACATATGCAGAACCATGTCAGTTCAGTCTCTGTGATCCCCTAAAGGGACAGGTTCGTTGATTCTTCAGGTTTTCTAGTGGTGTCTTTGACCTCTCTGTCTCCTTCAATCCTTCCTCCCCCTCTTCTACCGGATTCCCCAAGCTCCACTTAATGTTTGGCTATGGGTCTCTGCATCTGTTTCCATCAGTTGCTGGGTGAAGCCTCTCAGATGACTGTTACTCTAGGCTCCTATTTGCAAGTATAGCATAATAGCATTAATAATGTAAGGGGTGGTCTTTCTCACACGACAGGGGTCTCAAGCTGCACCAATTATCAATTGGCCTTTTCCTCAATTTCCTTTCCATCTTTACCCCTGCACATTTTGTAGGCGGAAAATGTAGGTCAGAGGTTTTGTGGCCAGATTGGTGTCCCAATCCCTCTATTGGAAGTCCTACATGTTTACAGATGACTAGGTCAGGCTCCATATTCCCCACTGCTAGGTGTCTTTGCTAGGGTCACCCTCATAAAAGGTTTTTCCATTATCCTAGGCCAAGAAAGACAAACATGGTATGAACTCATTTATGTGTAGATATTGTTAAGCCATAGAGTAATGGATAGTCATGTTATAATCCACAGACCCAAAGAAACTAAGTAACAAGGAGGGCTCAAAAGGAGACACGTGGACCTCACTGAGAAGGAGAAATAGAATAGACATTGTGGGTGGAGTAGGCATTAGGGCTAAGAACATCAGGGAAGAGGTGGGAGGATTTCTGGGGAATGGGTAGAATCTCTAGGATGAGCTAGAAACCTAGGGTAATGGTCTTGCATTCTTGATCTTCCTGTTCCTATCTCCTAAATGCTGGGCTTACAGGCATATGTCACACCTGGCTTGAGATACTCCAACCTCTATAAAAGGAAAAAATGAAGGGAATGGAATTTACGTAGGAAGAAGTGGAGCAGCTGAGTCGACGTTGTTTGATAGCGAAAGCCTAAGGGAGTTGCTCTTTCCTTTCCTCATTGGCCAGCCTCTCAGTGTCTAGCACTGCAGTTTCCCTTCTTCTTGCTCCCATATTCCTGTCATTTGGCATTTGGTCTAGCCTCAGATAGCGTAGGAGGAATGGCTTTTCATAATACATTTTCTGGAAGTCTAGCTCATCTGTCTTTCTTTCTCATGAAGTTCCAAACATTAGTTTGGAGGCCTGAGGGTATAGTTTGGTCATAAAGCCACACCCTGGATTGCAATCAAAGGTATCAGGAGAAAATGAAGAGTCTTTTGTGATTCGAAGACCCCAGCTCTGTTTCAATGCTCTTAAGCTGGTGAATCAGAACTTGCCAGGTGGATGTAGAATAGAAGGGCAAGCAGAAGCTGGGTGTGATAGATGACTCCATTGATATCAGCAAATTATTTCACTATATCAGTGCCTGCTAGGGAAAAAATTCAGAGGGTATAGAAGAGACATAGAAAACACAAAGGGTCACAAAGGACACGAGGGACACAGGGAATAGAATAAATACAGAGGCTATGGGGGAATACAAAGGGTATGGAAAGGACTCAGAAGGCATGGAGGGACACAGAAGGGTACATAGAGATGCACAAAGCAAAGCACAAAGGAAGAGCTAAAGGATTTGTAGTAAAGAAAAATCCCACACCCTTCAGCGGAAAGTTCAGTGTCACCAGCCTAGTTCTCCATTCTCATTCCTCTGGGTGTGGCCTCTTCCTTCCTACACAGTCTTGCCCAATATCAAGATTGTGCCCCAGGCCTGGTTTGTAGACATTTCTGTTGTATAGAGAAAAGGGCACTAGGATATTGTGGGAAGCCTCCTATACCAGGGATCAGATCATAGTTCCTTAGGTATTATATCTTGTTAGCTTCGCTGGTGATTTGTATTACTGTGGACATTTTTCTCCAGATGACTGCTCCTCTTCCACCTCTCAGAGGGAGGCTGGAGGTGGAACCCAGGCCATCCTGAATGATAAATTGGCGACTATACTCATACATCAGCTCTGCCACTATGAGCTCCTAGGAAACACCTTTCTAGATGCTCTATGATAAAATTTTAGACACTTTTTGCTTTTCATTTCAAAGCAAAGTCTCAGTATGTTTCCTAGGCAGGACTCTAACTTCTGGACTCAGTGATCCTCGGGAGGAATTAAGATGGTAGGTTGATGCTACCTTAATAACATTTTAAGAAACCATTAGCCAAATTCTCTTCCTAATTTTCTTCTCGTCTATACTTGCAGCTTCCTAATGTAGTGCATCTGTCTCATTGGATAGAGTGTGTCTGTATAGTCATGGAGTGTGCTTCTCTCAGTGGATAGAGTATTCTAATTTCCTATTTAGTCACTGTGGTAGTGTGTGGTACTGCTGCTGCTTTACAACTTTAAACTTTAGTTCTTTTTTTTTTTTTTAAATAAAGAACATCTTTTCTTCTTTTCTTTCCTCTTCCTTCCTTAGTGTACAACCTTAACATTTTCTTTTGGTGGTGTTGAGGGTTGAAACCTGGGCTCTGTACATTCTAGGGAGCTTAGTATTCACCAGGGAGCTAAATTCCCAGAAGTTTGAGGCAGTGTATTAAAATGTGCTGGCTGCCTATGAAATTCCAATCCTCTTGCTTCAGCCTTCTGAGCAGTGAGATTAGTCATATATGTCAATAAATTTAGCTACCCAAACTATCATAACAACTTTCATATTGAGCAACAAATTATTTAAAATGTCTTTATCATAAATATTATAACCGCAAACATATTATACAGATGCATTTATATCCAGTATTATAGAATTATACATTAAAAATTACTAGAATTGTTTTTTAATCTGTCAAAGGAAATAAGTATATAATTTAAAGATACAAAAGTCCATTAAAAATAAAATAAAAAATAAAAAAAAGTCCATTCAAAATGTACTATGGTACATTGGATTTCTCTCAACAGCTGTGTGGGGTGTATTTTTAAAGTCCATGAAGTATGCCTGTATCAGTATATGGGCTGTGTCAGAATCACTGCCTGGGATGTGTCTGTATGGTGCATGTAGTGTACCACTGTCTAGTAGTCTGTCTACTGTCTCAGTGGATAGAGTGTGTCTGTATAGTCATGGAGTATGCTTCTATCAGTGGATAGAGTGTGTCTGAAGAGTGCATATGCTGTGCCTTTGGAGTTTGTGGAGTGCATAGGATATATCTGTATTAGTGCATAGAATATTTCTGAGTCACTGTCTGGGGTGAGTATATCAATGCATAGAGTAAGCTCTTCTCCCCATATTCAAACAACATGTTTACTATCCCCACCATCTAATTTTAGTTATGGCATGCAACCAAGAGCAATGGCAATACCTTGTATTATTTTGGAGACCTCTGCAGCATTCCTGACAGCAATTCATAGGGCCCGGCACTGAGATTTTCATCTACCCATGTTCACCATCATCCATTGTCCAACCATGCAGGAACCTCACTTAAACTGCTTTATTCATGACCCAGTATATATATATATATATATTATATATATATATATATTATATATATATACACACATACATACATATATGTATACATATATACATATATACAGTATACATATATACACACATATATAATCTAATTTAATATATAATATATAAATATTTATAATATTTAATTGTGTTGCAAGACATTAATTTTCTATATATCTTCTTTATAACCCTTCAATTTGGTTAACCTCCCTCCTTCATTTCCTTAATTCCAATTATCGTTACTTTAAACCTTTCTACCCCTAGTATTCCCCCCACTTTCTTTTTCCCTGCATTCTACTCTAGTCCCCTAATATATACCCTCTAGGGACCTCTTTCTAATTTTCTGATTTCTACATGTGCTCCAAGTTAAAACAAATACTAAGGCAAAAAAAAATAAGGTTCAAAACGAAGATGCATATATGAAAGAGAGCATGGGGTATTTGTTTGAGAATCTGGGCTATATGATTATTTTTTCCAGTTTCATCCATATACCTGCAGATTTCATGATTTGATTTTTCTTCCCAGCTGAATAATTTCTATTGTGCATAGGTACCACATTTTCTTATCTATCAGTTAATGGACATCTTAGTTGATTCCCCTTCTTGGCTTTTGCGAATAAAGCAGCAGTGATTATGGATGTGTAAGTATCTGTGAAGTAGGATACCATTACTGGGTAGGTGTCCAGTCCACTGCATATGTACCAAGGTGTGCTATAGCTGGGTCATATGGCAGTTCTATTTCTAGGCTTGTTTGGTTACTTTGGAACTCTACAGACTGATTCCTAAAGTGGCTTCACTGGTTTGCACTTCCACCAACAGTGTATAAAGGTTGTCATCTTTTGTCACATTCATTCCAAAGTTGGTTGTCATTTATATCCTGGTTGATAGCCATTCTGATGGGGATGAGATAAAATCTTAAAGTAGTTTTGATCTACATTTTCCTTGAAGTCTAAAGATGTTGAATATATGTGTGTGTGTGTGTGTGTGTGTGTGTGTGTGTGTGTGTGTGTGTGTGTGCGTATGTTCTACCTTTTTGGATTTCTTTGAGAATGTTCTGTTTAATTCCTCTGTTAGCTAAGTATTGTTGTTTGTTTTGTTGTTGTAATTTTGTCAACTTGACACAGCAAGAGTCATTTGGGAAGAAGGAATCCCAAGAGAGGGATTACCTCTATCAGACTGTCTATGGGTAAGATTATGTGGACTTTGTCTTGATAAATGATTCGTGTGGGAGGTGCTACCATGAAGAACAAATGAGAAAATGGAGATCCTGATGCTCTCTAGTCTCTGTTTCAGTTCCTGTCTTCATGATGTTCTTGCCTTGAATTCCTTCTCTTGATGACAAATTTTAACCTGTAAGCCCAAACAGACCCTTTCTTCCTCAAGTTGCTTTTGGTAGCCATGCTTATCATGCTAACAAACCAAACTCTATCCACAGTGCATTTTAAAATTGGGTTGTTGGTTTCCTTAATCTTTCACAGTTTTAGTTCTTTGCACATTTTAAACACTAATCTCCTCTGTTAGATGGATAACTGGCAAAGATATTCTCCCATTCTTTAGGCTGCTTCTTCACATGATTGATGATTTCCTCTGCTGTGCAGAAGCATTTTGGCTTAATGAAACTCTACTTATCAGTAGTTAGCTTTATTTCCTGCACCACCAGAGTCTTATTCAAAAAGTATTTATATTGTCACGAATTCTCCTTTTCCTCTAGAAGATTCAGGATGTTTCTGTGGAAGTACTTGATCCAATTAGAGCTGAGGTTTGTGCAGGTTGAGATAGAAAGGTTTTATTTTTCTAAGTGGTGAAGCCCAAGTTTCCTAGAATCATTTTCTATAATGTTTATTTTAAACATCTTACTCTAATATCAGGTGGATGTA
This sequence comes from Mastomys coucha, assembly GCF_008632895.1. Classification (NCBI taxonomy): domain Eukaryota; kingdom Metazoa; phylum Chordata; class Mammalia; order Rodentia; family Muridae; genus Mastomys; species Mastomys coucha. Next base: position 48,972,478 of record NW_022196904.1, on the reverse strand, counting down.
GCAGTATGTACTTATGGTCTTTATTATGTTACATTGATTTATGTATGTTTTTGTACCACAAAACTTTTATTAGTGTTTCTGTAGCGCTGTTTGAAATCAGGTATAATAATACCTCTCACAGTGTTCATTTTGTCAAGGATTGCTTTGACAGTCTTTGGACTTTTTTACCTCCATACACATTTTGAGATGATTCCTTTCTATGCTAGTGAACAATGGTCCTAAAATTTTTATTGGGATTTCATTGGATTTTTAGATTAATTCTTTTGTTCCATGAATATGGAGGTCTTTCCATCTTCTAGTGTCTTTCTTCAGTGTCTTAAAGTTTTCATTGTATGGATCTTTCATTTTCTCGGATAAGCTTCTTCATAGCTATTTCATTTCTTTGTGTGGCTATTGTGGATTGACTTATTTCCTTTATTTTTTTGTCTATTTGTCGTAGGTGTATAGGAAAGCTACCGACGTGTGTGTTTGTTTTGTTTTCTGAATTTTGCTGAAAGTATTTATCATCCTTAAGGATTTTCTGTTAGAATCCTTAATGGCTTTTCTAGATATACTTTATAATCTGGGGACACTTTATAAATAGGTCTTTATAAATAGGGACACTATTTCAACTTATTTTTCTATTTGTATATAGACCTTTTATTTACTTCTCTTGTCACATTGCTCAGGCTAAGACTTCATGCACTTTATTGCACATCGGTAGAGAGAATGGATATCTTTCTCCTGTTCTTTCTTTTTATTTTTTAAAGATTTATTTATTTATTATATACACAGTGTTCTGCCTGAATGTATACCTGCAGGCCAGAAGAGGGTATCAGATCTCATTATAGATGATCATGAGCCACCATGCGGTTGCTGGGAATTGAACTCAGGACCTCTAGAAGAGTAGCCGGTATTTCTAACCTCTGAGCCATCTCTCCAACCCTCATGTTCTTTATTTTATTGACAATGTTTTGAGTTTGTCTTATATAACCTTTATTATGTAGAAGTATGTTTCTTCTGTCCCTGGCGTCTCTACAACTTTTATCATGAAGGAATGGGAATGTGAAATTTTTCTCAAAGGCTTCCTCTGTATCTGTTTAGATGATGGTGTGATTTGTGTTTTTGTATCCACTTATGTGATAAATTACATATACTGAGCCATCCCTGCATTTTTGAAAGACGCTAACCTGGTCTTGATGCATGATCTCTTTGATGTGAACTTGAGCTAGGTTTGCATTTTATTGAAACTTTTTATATCTGTGTTCATCTGGCAGAGCAGTCTGTAGTTTTCTTTATTTGTGGTGCCTTTATCTGGTCTTGGTATCAGAGTAATACTGAATTCATGAACAGAGTTTAAAAGCCTTCCCCTCTTTTCTATTTTGTGGAATTTTTCAAATGATACTGGTATTAGTGCTTCATTGAAATGCTAGTAAAATTCTGCAGTGAATCTATCTGGTCCTGGGCTTTTAGTGTTGGGAGACTTTTTAACTACTGTTTTAATCTTGTTGCTGGTTATGAATATGTTTAATATTTTTTGTTAATCTAGGTTTAATTTTCTAATTTGTGTTAATCTCTAGATGTTACATTCATCTAGAGGAATTCATTTATTTCTTGTAGATTTTCTAAGTTAATGGAGTATAAGTGTTTGAGGTTTAGAGGATGGTGCATGTAGAAGACCTGAGGCTTGATCCCTTGAAGCTGCCAACCACTAAGAAATTTGGATCAATGAAAACGACAGAAAAGTGGCCCATAAGGAAGCCTGCTGCCCAAGTTCCACAGAATTGAGTATGGCGAGTGCTGCCCTTGGGTAGAAAGAAAGGTCTTATTAGGTTGCGTGAATCTGTTTTTATAGCTTTAATGTTTGGAAGAACAGACAGAATCAGACAGTGCCAGTTTTATTTTTGAGTAGAAGGAAAATTTCTGCAGCATGTGGGAAGTGCAGCGGCAATTTGCTTCTCTTGAGTTCAGGAAGGAAACTAAGCTTTAGGAAGCATAAAATGGGGCCTGAAGACAGAGTCAGTGATAGATCACTCGGCTGCCTCTGAAAGGCCCTGAGTTTGAGTCCTAGGACTGGGGAGTGGTCAGGGAGTGTGTGGAAGAGGAGGGGAGTGCAATAAAAGCACAATCTGAAACGTTTGCTATTGTGATAGACTATGAGCCATGGATGTCTTTGTAGGAACTGGCCAGTGTGGGGCCAGTTACATAAAATTTTTATGTAATTTAGCCTCCAATTTATTAATAATACGATGCAGTTTCTCTAGTACTATTTATCACTGCAAACTACTTTTTTTTAAAAAAAACAAAAACATATTTTAGAGCAGTTTTATATTTGTAGTAAAATTGAAAGAAAGGTGCAATATTCCTATGTACCCTTTGCCTCTGTGTGCATTGCCCTAATCATTTAATTGTTATAGCTAAATCAGTCAGTTTTGTCATATTATCACTTAGTGTCTCCATGCTTAGGTTTCACTGTTGGTGTGCGTTCTATGGATTTGAACTAATGTATGATGAAAAGTACTTCTCCTTACAGTATCAAACAGTCTTTCTCTGCTGACACTCTTCTGATCCTGCAATACACCCTCTCTTCCCATTAGTCCATGGCAATCACTGAGCTTTTCCCGCCCTCCTTTCCTTCTTTCCCTCCTTATTCTGCTTCCTTCTTTCTCTCTCTCCTTTTTTTCTAACATTAAGAATACAGTTCAGGATCTCATATGATGCTGGACAAATGCCCTATGACTAAGTCACATCCCAGCCCCTCTATTTTTTCTTGTCTCATGGCTTTATGTTTTCAAGAATGCTACATTCTTAAAATTTTTTAATTCACTGACATACATTTGCATATCTCCCATATCTTTTCATATCTCATTGCTCTTTAGAACTGAATGATATTCCATTCTATCAATTTACCACAGCTTATATGCCTACTCACATGAATAGCCATGAATGCATGCTTTCATTACATATTTTTTAAGGGGGGGTTATGATTACTTTCCAGTGCTGGGGGATAGAACTATGAATGAAGAAACTGGACAGCTCTTGGAATGCCTCTACTTCCCCACGTGGTGCTAGCTATCAGCCCTGGGCAGGGGGAAACAAACAAACAAACAAACAAACAAATGACCTTGGGGTTTGCAATCCTAAAAAGAGAGAGATAAATCAGAGCACAGACATTTCTCTGCAGTTGCTGCAGGCAGCCAGGGACCGCAGCAGCTCTGGTGGATACAGCCAACTCAAGTCTGAAGGGCAGCCAGAATCAGACATTTGAAAAGTGGGAAAGCATTGCGATGGTAACAAAATATTTCTCTGTAAAGTGGCCAGGCAGAAGTCTTACCACAATGACTTTTGGACTTAGAAACCTTCAGAGCTTTCCCAATAGAGGGCTGTCCTAAGGTGGTGAGAGAGGCTCAGGCCACTCTTCAGATCTTTGTGTCAATGAATAAGAACCTAACTTTCTCTGAGATTGATCTCCCTGGGGAAAGTGTATGCAGTACTTAGCATTTTATTACAACAGTTTTAAAATAAATACTGTCAGGAGGATAACAACCACTCCCAGATTCCCTTTGGCTCTTACTGTTTCAGGGTGCCCATAGTACGTTCCACCGGTTTCCTGTAAGTTTACTTGTGAGTTATTTTTGGTCTTTTGCTGCAGTGAATAAACACCCCACCTACATATTTTCTTGTTTTTACAAGTAGATCTCTAAGCTAGATTCCTGGAAGTGTGATTTTAGGGCAGTGAGTAAACAGTATGATTTTGATTATTGTTGTCCAATTGTTCTCTGTGACAGTAGTCTCAGCATCTGCTCCTTTGGCTCAGTGTGGCTTCTTCTCATCAATAGTTTTTACTTTTGTCATCCTAGCAGATGTGAAATGCTGTCTCAGTAGTATATTGGTTTGTGTCTCTTCTATTTAAGTGGGATGGATCATCTTTTCCTAGGATTAAGAATTTTGTGTAATTTTTTTTTCTGTAAGGAGATAATACTCATATACTTCATATACTCAAAAAACAATTTTCTATTGTTAGTCTTTTCATTTAGTGGTTCTAAATTTCAAAGTTTGAGTCAAACTTAGACTAATTTCATTCAAACTTAAGGTGTTTTCTTATGCTGGAAGATAAAAAGATTTAGTTCAATCTTCTATGTTTAAACTTCCATTATAATCATAATAAATAGCTCTCTGTATCAGCCAGTTTTGTCTCTGTAGATCCGATCAACCTTCTCTCCTGCTTCTCAAACCCTCTATCCTGGTACTGTTCTCATTTTACTTTCCTGGTTTCTGTAGTTACTAGAAGCCATGTGCGACATAGTTTCTGTAGGCTGACATAGTTACTATAGGCTGTGTGCTTCCATCTGAAGATTTGGATCTAGGAGCCTCTAAGAAGAGAGAACATGTAGTGCTTGCTTTTCAGGTCTGTGTTACCTCCCTCAGTGTGATCTTATTTGTTCTACCCATTTACCTTCAAAGTTCATGATTTCATTTTTGTTTACACCTAAATACTATTCCATAGTGCTTATATACTACATTTCCTGGGGCAGAAGTGTGTGAGTGGGTAGAGGAGCACCATCATAGAGGCAAAGAGAAGGGGGCAAGGATTCGAGTTCACAGAGGGGAAACCAGGAAGGAGCATGTCATTTAAAATGGAAATGTATAAAATGATTGATTTTTTTTTAAAAAAACAGACATGTTAGGGCTGGTGAGGTGGCTTGAGTGGCTTAGAGCACTGACTGCTTTTCCGGAGATCATGAGTTCAATCCCAGCAACCATATGGTGCCTCACAACCATCCCTAATGAGAAACAAATGAAAAACCTATAGGCCTGAGTGTGTTGGGCTTGAGCGAGCAGGACCCAAGAGGGTAGAGGGCAGAGGAAGAAGGGAAGGGAGAGGGAGAGACATGTTGGATTTTGTCAAAGGATTTTTCTGAATATAAATTTTGTCTGTAAGTCAATCTATGTTGTTTATTACATTAATGACTTGCATATGGTGAGCTTTATTTCTGCATGTTAGTGATAAAGGAACTTTAGTCATGCTGTATGATTTTTTTAGATATAGGTCTGCATTTTATTTGCAAGTTTTCACTTTGTTCTTTTTTGCGTGGTGGTAGTAGTAGTTGTTTCTTAGGTTTTGTTTTGTTTTGTTTTTTGAGTATTTTTGAGTTTAATTATGAGGGATATTGGCCTCTAGTTTTCTTTCTTCTTTTTTGAAGATTTATTTATTGATATGTTTACTTATATATATGAGTACTCTGTAGCTCACACCAGACACACCAGATGAAGTCATTGGATCCCATTTCAGGTGGTTGTGAGCCACCATGTGGTTGCTGGGAATTGAACTCAGGACCTCTAGAAGAACAGTCAGTGCTCTTAACCCCTGAGCCATCTCTCTAGCCCCTGTAGTTTTTCTCTTTGTTGACATCTTTTCCTATTTTGAGTATTAGAATGGTATTGATTTCATATAAGGAGTTTGGAAGTACTCCTTTTGTTTCTATTGTCTTGAATAACACATGAAAGATTGGCTGTTGGTCTTTTTTGAATGTGTGGTAGAATACTGTTATAAATCAATCTGGTCCTGGATGTTTTATCTTTATCTTTTTAGCTAGAAGCTTTGTATTACTATTTCAATATCCTCAGTTGTCTTGATTCTGTTTAGATTGTTGATTTCTTCTTGGTTTAATTTTGATGGTTTTATTGAATCTACAAAATCATCCACTTCTTTTAGTCTTTCTAGTTTAATGGAATCCAGGTTTTAAAAATATTCCCAAATAATATTCTGATTTTTTAAAGTCTGTTGTAACAGTTCCCTGTTCATTTCTGACTATGTTCTGTTAATTTCTCTCTTCCTTTCAGTTAGTTAAAGGTTTGTCAATTTTGTTTATCTTCTCAAAGAGCCAGCTCTTCGATGTGTTGATTTTTGTCTTGTTTCCTTTATCTCTATTTCATTGATTTTTGGTGTGATTTTTAGTCTTTCTTATCATCGTCTGGATTTGGACTTGGGGTGTTCTTATTATCCAGCCTGTTGAGTTGCATCACTAAGCCATTTGTTTGTACCTTTTCTGATTTTTTTAATGTAGCCACCTAGAACTCTTAAGTCTTCCTCCTAGGGCTGCTTATAGTGTGTCCTACGGCCTTTGTTGTGTTGTGCCTTCATTTTCATGTAGTTTCAGGGAGAGTTTGACTTCTTTCTTGATTTCTTCTTTCAAGCATTCATCATTTTCCAATGAGTTGTTTAATCTCCATGATAGTTTGTATATTTACTAGTGGGTTTTTTTTTTTTTTCCTGCCAGTTTTTGGTTTGATTGCATTGTGGTCAGCTAGGATAAAACTAATGATTTCAATTTTTTTTTGATTTTGTAAATATTTGTGTTCAAGGTTTATTTTAGAAGTCTTCCATGTGCTGCTGAGTAGAATGCGTATTCTGTGGAGTCTGTGTAGAATAATCTGTTCATATCTATTATGTCCATTTGATTTATGATGTCAGTTAATTCTGGTGTTTCTGTTTACTTTTCACCCAGATGCCTTACCCACTGTAATAAATATGGCATTGAAGTAACCTACTATTTATGGATTGATGTTAATCTGTGTCTTATCTGTTTCTTTAAATACAGTAGTAGATTTTTTTTTTTATATGAAATTGGTCACCCCAGTGTTTGGTGTATATATGTTTATGATAGTAATGTTTTCTTGGTTAGTGTTTCCTTGGTTAACATGAAGTGTCCTTTTGAATTTCTTCTGATTAATGTTAATTTAAAGCCCATTTTTGTCAAGTGTTAAAATGGTCATGCCTGCTTGCTTTCTTGCTACCTGATCCCCTTTGATTGGAGTACTTTTATCCATTCTTATACTCTCTGATGCTGCTTATCTTTAAAACTAACATGGGTTTCTTTTAGACAACAGAAATATGAAATTTTGTGGCTGGAGAGATGGCTCAGAGGTTAAGAGCACTGACTGCTTTTCCGAAGGTCTTGGAGTTCAAATCCCAGGAACCACATGGTGGCTCACAACCATCCGTAATGAGATCTGACACCTCTTCCTGAGTGTCTGAAGACAGCTACAGTGTGCTTGCATATAATAAAGTAAATAAATTTAAAAAAAAAGAAATATGAACTTTTTTTTTTTTACTTTTCTAGGTAGGCTATTGTATTTTTTTTCCAATCCCATCTTCATTTCAGCATGAGTCCTCCTTAATGTTTCTAGCTACTAATTGAATTCCATTCTCAAATCTTGGGTTGCTTCATCATTTCCATTAGCCTTATCTTTGTATTTTCTTAGCCATTTCTCAGATTTATTCTCATTTTGCGCTTTCTCCTTGAATTCATTGAGCTGTTTCTTAGTGTCTTCCTTAAACTTCTTGAATTCTTTGATGAAGTTTATGATTGTTCTTTTATATTCTGTGTCCTGGGGTCCATCTAGGAAATTCTCACTGTTGAATCAAATAGGATCAGGAGTCAAGGAAGCAAGCAGGCATCACTGTTCTAACATTTGACAAAAATACACTTTAAACTAATGTTTTGACATTACTGGTAGAATTTGGAGAGAAGATACTGGCTTGATCTTTAATATTGTTTGTATTTTTGTGATGGAATATGCACATATGGACTTCTTTTGTGATTTCTGAGTTTATTATGAATAAAGCAGGTTAGGGAAGAAGAGAAGATATGGGGTCAGGTTGGATCTATGAGTTGAAAATGGCTTGGATGGAATCAAGTTAGGTGGACAGAGAACACTGGGCTGGTATGTGGGATGTGCTTCCTGTTCTAGGCAGGGATTGTGGTCATAGATGAGGCTGAGTGGAAAGATAGGGTATGATGTGGAAGAGTAGTGTTGTCTGAACGATACATACAGAGGATCCTGGACCAAGCTTGAGCTCCTCTGCAGTGAAGTCAGGGAAGGCAAGTCTAGGCTAGTGCACTGGTTATGGGACCCAGTTTAAGTTAACTAAGTTGTGTAAAAGGCATCTGTGAATACCCAAGGTCAGGTGTAACCAATAGGCTAAACCCTGGAGGAAGAATATGGGAAGACTATATATATAGACTGGAGTGGTGGTTAGGGCATCACATATGAATTTCTTTATAAAGATAGTAAGAGGCCTATAGGTGTTTGCAGGAAGGGCAGGTCCTTCCTAGTGGAGATCTAGCATGTGGCTGTAATCCAGTTATAGTTGGTCAGACTAGGCTGGGATATAGGATGGTGATCCAGGCTAGAACCTGGACAAAGATATCGGAATTCTGTATATCTAGGGGAATGGTCATGAAAGCATTTCTGTAGGGACCTATGTGTGACTGTATAGATCATCCAAGAGTCTGAGGCATGAGGATTGTCTCAAAATTTAGGGTTATATAGCAAGATCTTGTATCAAAAGTACTTTTCAAAAATAAGGACAGAAAAGAAAAGAAATACTGTTGCAGAAATACTGGTGTGCTCTTTATGGTAGCATCATCTTTTATACTTGAAATCTCTCAGTGCCACCTGCCCCAAAAAACCCAGTTTTCACTCCTGTACAACTAAAAAAATATGTCATTATTTTTTTTGTTCTTCTAGAAGAAAATATAATGCTCTAAGCTATAAGGTTTTATTGGACTCAAACTTAAGATTTTTCTGCTTATTGATCATAAAAGCTCATATAGTCCCTGAATTATGATGGCTCTACTGCTGATATTTTGGTTTATGGCAGGGCATTCAATAGAAACCATAACTTAAGCTTTGAATTTTGATCTCGTCGTAGGTAAATAATGTGAGACCTGATCCTTTCTTGAGATGCTGGGCAATTGCAGCCACCAGGCAACTGTGGGGAAACAACTGGAACTCTGCAGTGCTTTCTTATCTGAGCTAGAATGTATGGGAGGCTGAGTATATTACATGCCCAGTGTATGTGCACACATGTGTATGTGTCTATGTGTGGACATAAGTATATATGTGTTTGTATGTACATGCGTGAGTGTGTATCTGTATGTCTGTGTGTATGAATGTGTGTGCATATGCAAGTGAGTATATGTCTGTGTGTACATATGCCTGTCTCTGAGAGTATGTGCAAACGCATATGTGTGTGACTGTGTGCCACTGAGGATCAACTCAGGCCCTTTCATGTAGTAAACAAGTGTTCTACCACAGTGTTACACTGCCAACTCCTTATACATTTTGATTTCAAGTATTTTAAATTTATGATGACTTAATTAGGACCAAGTCCTACTGTAAGTTGAAAAATACCTGTGTGAATTTTTACTAAAAATCAGAATAAACTATTGCTTTACCAGTGACTCTTGTTCAGACCAGTGCTGCCTGCATTGTCTGTTGGCTGGTATACTGCTTTCACCAGTAATGTATGGGCGTGGGGTGAACTGCTCCTTTACTATGTACTCCGATTCTCAAGCTTATACCGGTTTATTTGACATGCTGAGAGAGCCTCTGAGGGAAACAGGAAGATGTGACTGCAGAATTAGAAAGCAAGGAGAAGCAGCATGTTAATCCAAGCGCTACAAAGTGATTAAGATCATCACAAGGGAGGGGTCGTGGTTAAGTGAGTCCAAAACCTTGATCCAAGCAGTGCTTAGCGATTATAATCTCTGCACTGTCTGAGGAGTCCTGTCAGCTCTTTTGGTTTTCCTGCAGTGGCAAAGCTTTATTCCCCCTTACCAATCCATACATCTTCTCTTTCAATTTCTTCTCTCATATGTTAACAGATTTCTGGCACATGGTGTAAAGGAGTGACAAGAAAGTGTAGCCTACCTCAGTCCTAATCTCTGAGAGAAGTGCCTCTTACTAATGGCATGTAGGCATGAATTAGCCGTGCAGACTGTAGACGTCCTCTAATGGCTGAGGTGATTCTTCTTTTGCTTTTTTATTGGATATTTTCTTTATTTACATTTCAAGTGTTTTCCCCTTTCCAGGTCTCCCCCTCAGAAAACCCCTATCCCATTCCCTCTCCCTCTGCCTCTATGATGATGCTCCCCTACCCACCCACCCACCCACTCCTGTCTACATTCCCCTACACGGGGGCATTGAACACTGAGGTGATTCTTATTGTCCTAGGGCATTGGGAACTTTCATCACAAAATGCTACCAGATTTTGCCCTTTCTGCAGTGATTGTTTTGATCAGGTAATTTTTTTCTTAGTTTTTTGATATGAAATATATTGACTTTCAATTATTAAAAACATTAAAGAATCCCTCTTGATTTTGGTGTTTAAATATTTCTAGTTCAAAGTAGTATTATTCTTATTATATCTGATAAACACTACATACAAGCTCTTGCAGGTTGTGCCAAAGGCATCATTGTGTGTAATGTATGTATGCATGTATGTATGTATGTATGTATGTATATATGTATGCATGTATGAATGAGTGTGTGTGTGTGTGTGTGTGTGTGTGTGTGTGTGTGTGTGTGTGTGTGCATGTTAGTATCAGATTTAGGCCGAGTCCAGCATGTGGGATGTTCACAGTGTGGTAGCAGGAGGAAGTTCATTTCAAATCAATAGCTAGTGGTGTGGACCGAGGTTAAGAGAACACCAAGGAGAGAATTTCTTTTAGAAAAACTTCTAGCATCTGAGCCAAGGTTGTTCAGCCTTTCCTAACAAGATGTCTTGCTGGTTTCTCTGCCAGCTAAGAGTTACAATCTGACCTGTCCACAGATGGGACAGAAGTCCAGGAAGAGCCCCCTTTGCTTGTAAAACTGGAGCTGACCCCAGATGGCATTGTATAACACAAATGTCACTGAATACTGTGAATAGCCCTGGCTCTGAACTCTAGATGGACACACAGAGATACCTTTAACTCTATACAGACACATGGATTGGAGATCATCCGGCACTAAAAAGAGAAGAGGGAAACATTTTTTCCTGGAATTTCATTAAAATATGGAATGAGATAATAGCAAACATGAATTGGGAACAAGCTGTCCCAGTAATTACTATTTTACCTTTTGCGTTTGTACCAGGAGGAAATGATTTCCTTGGTTCTCAGAATCACTTTGTGCTATGTGAGTATCATTTCCTTTCCCCTCTCTTCTTCCTTTGATGGGGTTTTGTTATCCAGACTAGACATTATTTAAATTGACATCCATTTTGTTATGATGAGGTTTTCATCTTCCAGATCAACTGCAGGATCAAAGAACAAAGGACACATTTGAACACCCAGCCCCCTGTTTCTTTTGAAGAACTATTCGCCAACAATTTAAAGAAAGGTCATTTTTTCCCTTTGAAACTTATCAAGATGACCTCTGACCCATCCCATCTACTATTTCAGATCAGCTTTTTTTTTTTTTTTCCTGCAGCCGTCTACATGCATGTTGGATCTAAAAGGCTCATGTGCTACTTCATTTCAATCACCTGGTTTGCTCCTTACTGATATCGCCTATTTTTCAAATAAGGGGGTACATGCTCAACCTGTAGTTGTAGTAATTTTAACTTTATATTTTTTTCCTCACAGAAAAATGGAACTGTTTATTACCACTTTCTATCAAAACATATTTAACAAGAATTCTTTCCTACTTAACTGAAGCAAGGTTTTCTCCAGCATGTCAGCATGTTCGGGCACTAAGAAAGGAACACACGGAGATGTTAGTAGGGTAACAAATTCCAACTACTGTACTGCTGACAACAGCCACCCCTTGAGACATGTAACTTCATAGTTACCTTTCTTTAATATGGTGAGGCGGGAGTGGGGCACAGGGATAATGTTTGGTACTTGATTTTCCTAAGAATAGTGGTTTAGAAATCTATGGGAGTTAAAGGTACATACTTTGCCTGCTACGAGCATTACAGTTCAAGGAAGGGTCAAAACACCCACAAAGCCACCTGGAGGATTTAAGTGGCAAATGGCCAGTCTCATTATGAATAAGGAGATGTTCCCCTGACTCCACTGTCTCATTAAGATATCATGTAGAGGGCACAACACGTACTGTGTGGCCTGAGTCGTTTCATTTTAACTGTCTCAGAAAAACCATACAAGCACAAGGAACTTCTTGTGCTGGCAGTCATGTGAGAGGAAATTCAATATCTGACATTTTTTTCCTGTTTCACACATACCATACTGTTTTCCACATTCTAGTCTTAATGATGTCTTCACGCCAACATCATATAAACTAGCATGATATACATTCCACTCTCATTCTACTGCTTGGGAACTTGGAGAAAATCCCTGTGTATTGTGGACCCAGGAAGTGATAGAGGAGCGTCCTAAGAAGTTGGCTCCAGAGCATGCAGCTCACGGTGGAATGCTCAGGGTCGTGCGATCCACAGTCCACATGTCATGGTTAAATTCTCAGGCTCCATTTTAATTTTCTTGTATCACAGTATCTAGATTTGCATTTTAGCATAAGTGATAGCCATCCTGAGAAGCAGCAGACAGTGGCCTACATCTCTGGAGTGATACAGCATTCCAGTATTGAAGGCGTGACGGGGTCCAGCTTTTGACCAACACCCACACTCAGATCTCAGTGGATACATGTGGGGGATAGACCTTAGTGGTGGTGGCAACTGTGACATCAAGAGTCTTTCTTCTTTGCATTGAAGTAGCAGAAGATATGTAAACTTACAAAACTGGAGCATAGGGGTGGCATCATAGACATGAAGAAATCCTGAGAGATATAACACAGGAAGAGAGATATGCTGTCAGAAGGTAAGGGGGATTCTCCCTTAGAAGATATAGGAAACAAGCTTAATGCATGTGAAAAGCAGTAGTGGTGGGACATCTGGTGATAAGCTTCATAGGACATTGAAGATGTTGAGCTCTGGTCTTCCCTATAAACAAGCCTGCATCAGATTCTCAGCTGAAGCTTTAATGCCCATTTTCTAAAAGCTCTCGGTGATGGCAGAGTTCACCATACTGGGAACAAGGCATCCATAGCTCACTTACCTGCTTGATGTCTTCTCCTATTCATCTGTGTGTAGCTTCCTTGTCAATGAGCAACAGCTTATTTCACTCTTGCTTGGCCTTAACTCCTGTAGTCATCCACGCAAAGAAAAGCCCAACAAGTGAGTAAAACTACAGACATCTGGAAAAGATGAATTGCATACACTGGCCCAGGAAGGAGAATCCAGAAGATAGTACTAGCAAATTTAACTGGATATGGCTATTGAGTGTATGTCTTACACACACATGCTATAAAAATAAATGGGGACATATGTGAAAGAAGCTTCAGAGGACTTGAATGTGTTTTGGAGAAATGGGACCAATGAAACATTTGCTGAAGTAAAGACAAATATTTCATTGTAAATAGCTGAATATCAAGCTGTAGATCTGGAAGGTGAAATTACTAACGTCTTCTGGGACTTGGAGGAAAGACTCAAGTGTATTCTGATTTCATTTCTGTTGCTGTGATAAAATACCCCTTGCAAAAAGAAACTTTAGGGGGTATGGTCTTATTTTAGATCACAATTCCAGGTTACAGTGCATCATATATAGCAGGAACTTAGAGCAGCTGCTTACTTTACAACCACAGTCACCAGCAGAGAGATACGAATTTGTATTCATATTTATTACACAGCTCACTTTTTTTCATTCTTATATCATCCATAGGTGAGATGGTTTCACCTATAGTCACAATGAATCTTCTCACTTCAGTGAGTCTAATTAAGAAAAGTCCCTCATGAGTACACTAAAAGCCAGTCTGATGTAGGCAATCATTCAAGAAAAATTGATGAACCATTCTTCCAAGGTGTTTCTAGGTTGTATCAAGTTGTTAGTTGAAACTCACCATCATGGTTGGACCCAGGTTAGCTCTTTCCCACCAACCCTCAACTTTTTAAACCACTTCTAGCCTAGTACCTTTCCATTGTGTCAGCTGTCAATCCTCAGAAAGACTTTGGAGCAGGGAATCCTAGTGGCAATACTGAGCTGGGTCTCAGGTAGGAGATTTTCACTATTCTCCTATATTAATTAATATTGTCCTATATTAAGCACTCTTCAGACTTATTCTTACTCCTGCTTGCAGGAGCCCTTTCTCCCATTCTACCTCCATTCCCTGAAGACTCACCTGATTCTACTTGTGCACCTCTTAGCTCTTTCTTGTGGCTTCTTTCAACCTTTCTCTCTAGCCCATCTCCATTTCTTTCTTCACCTCCTCACCCAAAGTAGGCACACCATAGCCACTATATATACCTAGGATCAAGAAAGGTCAATGATAACCAAATAACTGAACACCCACTGAACAAGACAAGACCAGATATCAACAAGAAATACCTCAAAGATCATAATGTGATATGCCTATATACTACCCTAAAAACACAAGCATGAACTGCCAAGATAATATGTTTCAACCTGAAGTCACTAGCTTTACTGTTGTAGACCCCAAGGAGTGCAATAGCAAAAGCACAGGACAAGAACTATAGCTAGGAATATATTCAAGAACCTTAAAACAGGATATGTGTGGATCTCCTAATGGAATCCACAAAACACAGAGTTAAATGAAATAATGAATACAATTCAAGTTATGGGAATAGAACTTAATAAATAAACAGAATCACCAAAAGAATCCAATTGAAGTAAAACTGGAAATGAAAAATGTAGGATATCAAACCAACTTCAAAGGTAAGCTGGGAAGATGGCATATTGGTTAAGAGCACTAATTGATGTCCTGAGTTCAGTTCCCAGCAACCACTTGGTGGTTCACAACCATCTGCAATGGGGTCTGGTGCCCTCTTCTGGTGTGTCTGAAATGACCAATGGTGAATACATTAAAAAAATATTTAAAAAAACAAAAGAGAAAAATGTAGGATATCAAACCAACCTCAAAGGTAAGCCTCACTCAGAGATTATAAACAGTGAAAGAGAGAATCTCAGGTATCAAAGACAAGGTAGAAGAAATGGATACCTCAGTCAAAGAAAATGTTAAATCTTAACAAACTCACAAAACATTCATGAAATCAGAGACACTACAAAACATCCAAATCTATTCAAAATAAGGATAGAGAAAGTGGGAGACAAAGGTCAAAGCCACAGAAAATAGTTTTTACAAAAACATCAAAGAAAAATTTCCCAATCTAAAGAGATGCATAAGAAGCATACAGAATATCAAATAGAACCAGAAAAGAATGTTTCCAGAACACATAATGATCAAAACATTAAATTTATAGAACTAGGAAGGAATATTAAAAGCTGCAGAGGAAAAAAGCTGCAAAATCATGTATAAAGGAAGACTTGGTAGAATAACACCTACCTTCTCAGTGGAGATTCTGAAAGCCAGAAGAGACTGGGCAGATGTTTTATAAACTCTGAGAGACCGCAGATTCAAAACCTACTCTAGCTACTCTATCAAGCAAAACTACCAATCACAGTCAACAAAAAAGGAAAATATTTCCTCCATAAAACCAATAGGCAATTTCTTTCTATCAATATAGCTCTACAAAAATCACTAGAAGGAAATTCCAATCTGAAAATATTAACCACATCCAAGAAAACACAAGTAAGAAACATTGTCAGAACAGTAAATCAAAAGATGGAAGAAAACCATAGCATAACAACAAAATATCAGGAATTAAAAAATATTATTAATGGATAATCCTCAATATTATTGGTTAGTCTCAAAGTCATTAATAAAAGATACAGGCAAACAGATTGGATTAGAAAACAGAATCCATCTTTATACTGTATTCAATAAACATACTTCACCACCAAGGATAACCATCACTTCAGGTTAAAAGGATTAAACAACAACAACAACAAAACCTATTCAAAGCAAATAATCCCAGAAGCAATCATGTATAGTATTTTAATATTTAATAAAATATACATCAAACAAAAACTGATAAGAAGTAATAAGGCAGGATACTACATACTTATTCATTTTTAATTTTTTAATAAAAAAAAAGAAAAGAAAAATGGGTCAAGACAGAAGTTGGGGGGTGCTGGCTCAAGTCCTTAATCCCAGTATTGAAACTTGGGAAGCAGAGGAAGACAGATCAATGTGAGTTTCAGGCCAGTGTAGTCTGCAAAGCATATTCTCAGACAGCCAAGGCTACATAGAGAGACCCTGTCTTAATAAAAAACAAAACAAAAACAAAACAAAACAAAACAAAACTTTTTAGTATTGGATGAAAATGAAAACACAACATACCCAAACCTGTGGGATGCAAAGAAAGAGGTTCTAAGATGCAAGTTCACAAATACTAAGTGTTCAAAGTAAAAAATTTGGAGAGATCTCATATTAATAACATAAGGATACATAAACCTGAAAGCTATACAGAAACAAGAATAAATAATATTCCAAAAAAAGTTGATGAAAAGAAATAATCAAATTGAGGGGCTTAAATCAATAAAACAGAAACACCACCACCACCAATAAAACAATACAAAGAATCAATGAAAGGAAGAGCTGGTTCTTTGAGGAAATTGTTAAGATTGACAAACACTTAGCCAAATTAACTAAGCAGCATAGAAAGAAGATCCAAATTAAGAAAAGTAGAGATGAAAAAGGAGACATAATAACAGATATTGAGGAAATTCAGGAGGATATACTTTAAATTTTTCTATTCTACCAAACTTTAAAGTTTTCTATTCTACCAAACTAGAAAATCTAAAAGAATGGATTTCGTGATATATACAAACTACCAATGTTAAATCAAGATCAAAGAAGCAATTTAAATAGATCTATAATCCCCTAGGGAAATAGAACTTCTAATTACGACTTTCCCACCCAGGGACAGATGGTCTCAGTGCAGAATTCTACTAGACCTTCAAAGAAGAATTAATATTAGTATTCTTCAAATTATTCCACAAAACAGAAGCTGAAGAAACATCTGCTAGTTCTCTTTTCAAGGTCACAGTTACCCTGATACCAAAACCATAAAAAAAAAAAAACCATCAAAAATTATAGACCCATATCTCTTTTGAACATAGGTGGAAAAATTAAAAAAAGAAAAAAAAAAACCTACTTGCAAACTGAATGTAAAAACGCATAAAAAAGATGATCCACCATGATTGCAATTCATCCCAGAAATGCAAGTAGGGTTTACTATAAATAGATTGATAAATTTAAAGCACCATATAAACAAACTCAATGACAAAATCCACACGATCATCTCACTAGAAG